>NW_023418034.1:6262-8085 GCF_002922805.2 Oryzias melastigma | reverse complement strand
AGGCTGTACACCGTTGATGGGAAAATGGTAGGTCTAAGTTTTTATTATACCTGTTAGAATAATATTTGGTTCTATAGTAGGACTATTGACTGTATATGAGAGCTGGACTGAGTGAGAGTGATGTCATCCATAAAAAATGCCTTACTTCCTGCTCCAACCAAAGGAAACCAATTCAGCCGCCGTATTGGAACTAGACAACGTCAGTAAGAAGAGTCTGAGTCTGAGTTGGTTAAGTCAACATGCTTTTCTATGACTACCACTCTTGTCAATCACTTTGAAGGTTCAACATGAAACCACATACTTTCATAGAGGCCTCTGATTTCTTAATTAAAGTTTATGGGATCGTGGCTTCTTGGCACCAGCACACACTTCCTATTTGGAACTCGGGGTGGGTGGGGTCAGTCCAGTTATCACATACAGTCAATGGTAGAACCGTTAACTGCACATGTAGAACCTTTAGAAAATGACTTACTTCCGGTTCCAACCAAATAAAACCACCTCAGCCGCCATTTTTCCACAATATGTCCATCGCCATGTTGGAACCAGACATCCTCAGAAAGCTGGGATTGGTTTGAGGCGGTCTTAACATCGACGCAATCCGCCCGTTAAATCTGCGTTTGCGGCCTCTCTTTTGACATGTGTCAAAGTTAGTGTTTGACACCACTGCAGGGGAGCAACCGCCAACGGTTTTCTGGACTTCATTAGTTGCCATATCATGGAAAACATGGATGATGTTGAGTCATTATCTTTGGTTTACACGTTTTGGAGAGCTCTACAGAGGCAACCACGTCACCATGTCTGGGTTCACCAGATCATTCAGTCTCTCCGGTGAGATGTACTTCACTGCTGCAGTGAAAGCCGCCCCTGGATGACGGCCATGTAAGTTACTCCCATCTATATGTGGCCCGATTTTGCGAAACAGTATCCGGGACAGTCTCTGGCAACTCCGCTGTCCCAGCGGGTTAGGAAAATGGATGACGAAAAGCCACATTGAGCTGCCATTTTGGATTTTCTTTTCTACCCTTTGACTGAGTCACTGAATACATCAAATGCCGAAAGCTGATTGGTTGACACGGTGCGTCAAGCTCTCTGTGCCGCACCTGACACATTGACTTAATATTGAAACTTGACTCCCTTGGCGCACAATTCGTGTCCGTTGTGAATGTTCCATTAGTCTATATTTCTATGGGAACCAATCTCTCCAACCAGTAGTGAGCATGTTAGAAGGCCACACCCCTTCCACTGAAAGCGGGCTCAGGAGAATCTGTCAATCAAATGCTTTTTTCAATGCGAGACCACCTACTTTGATTGAGGCATCTGATTGGTCAGTTTATAGCTTGAATAACTTGTGCTAAAAAATCTGAAAAAAAAAAATTTTGCAAGAATATTGTAAAAACACATATCAGATATTTTGACAATCATAATGACCGAGGAGCTGTTTCTCTATAGATGTCTTGGGATTTCAGCTTTTTGGGACAAGCAGGTACTTCCTATTTGGAACGTGAGGGGGGAGGGGTAACTCAGTCCAGTTTTCATGTACAGTCAATGAACCCAAAAAGTTCCTTTTTTTCTAAGACTTCAGTAATTTTATGTCCATTTTTTTCTGCCTTATTCAACAATTTTTGAGACATTATTTGTTAACAGTGATTTACTTTTTATGCTACTGTTTCCAAAACATTTGAGTATAATTATCCTTATTAAATGATAGTTTTTGATCATTCATGTGTTGGAAAACTTCTTCTTTACCCTTGTAGAGGGGCAACTGAGTAGGTCTGATGTCAGCTGGGAATACTGCTAAATGTATTATGAGAAGTAGGTTTCTA
>NW_023418034.1:0-5078 GCF_002922805.2 Oryzias melastigma | reverse complement strand
ATTGGGTAGAGAAATAGATTATGGTTCAGAAATGACACTTGTCCTTTGAACGTTTGACTTATTTTCAGAAGATGTAGAGGCACACAATTGAATTATGACTTCCAGAACCGAGAGAACAAATGTGAAACTATTTTGGGTGTTTTTTTTTTTTTAATTAATCAACCACAGCCTGAGATGTTTACAGGCTAAGCCAAGAGTGGTATACGTTGTTGGAAATGTGTCTCAATTTAATGATCATGTCTCAGAACATTTGAAAATGAATATTAATACATGCAGAATTGATTCTGTTAGCCATGTTTAGAAGGAATGTTAAGCTGTTTCCACTGAGCGGTCCAGTACGGTTCGGTCCGGTATTTAGAGCGTGACCCATTAAACAGTATTGAATCATACTTTTTGAGGTTCCCATCCGTTGTAGGTCCATAGAAGAATAGAACGAGACGGTAGGGGCGGAGTCACTGTAGCCATCCGTTGATTGGCAGAAAGTGATGAGGACATTCGAAAATGTTAAGCTAGCAATTCCAACGTTTTCTGTTGCATAAAAAGTAAAGCAAGAAAAAAGACGAGCTGCTGGATGACCTCCATTGTTGCTGCTTCTCTAGTCGTCACACTACAATGACACGCTAGCGGTCTACACCACACATGCGCCGTGAAAACAAACCGCTCAGTGAAAACAAGGTATATTCAGACTGGACACATTTGGTTCACTTAAAGTGAGTCAGAGTTCATCTCTCCCGATAATCCGGAACAAATTTTCAGTCAGGAATTCATTCAAACCTAATGTGAGCCACTTTACATTAAGTCCTACTGTATCACACGATCCTCTATTAGAACATTATAGAAAGTGTTTTTCCCCTCATTAAATGGAGCATGCTGTGGGCTTTACCATGATTCATTCCTGCTTCAAGGATGTCCCCATAAATCTGACTTCCAGAATAAAAGTCGGCCCGTCTCATTGCTGTCACTTCAAGCTGATCTGATTGCTATGTTTAACAGATAAACTACACCAAACTTCTGCTTAATGGATCTAGATCAGCTGGAATCCTCTCACATGATATTCTTATTTAGCTTCCACCTCCTGCACTTAGAGCTTCTGCCTGTAAAAGCACCTTTGTTTTGTTCTCACTTAAGTGCTTCTTGAGTAACAGTATTATGGTGTTTGGCATGGCCTGCATCAATTAGCTCCTGTTGTTTGGACGTCTTCCATAGGTATTCTTCTGAGATGACTATCAGCAGCTGCTCTCGTGCTTCTGGAAATCATAGACCCTGATGATCAATATTTGCACAGGATGCTCCTGGAGTGTGTTTGTTTGTGTGTGTGTGTCAAGAGGGTGCTATTCTTAATGGATGTGCTGAGTCATTGTGCTAGCAGAGAATAGCAGTGTTTATAAAACAGCAACAGTAGCAAAGTTTCATTACTATGTTTTTGTTCCTACTTTTGTAGGTATTTTACTCTCCAGTTATGTATGTGCCACCATTTAAAAGAAGGTCAAATGTCAAGTTTGCCTCTTTTTTCCTCATTCCTGTCCTTATATGTGCATCTGATGCACGTTCAAGAATGCACTAAAAGCGTGTTGACACTGAACTGTCTCAACCCTAAACTATTTCTCCTCCATGATCAATTGCAAACAGTTGGCACTTCTATGAATTAATAAGGACGCCATCAAGACGTTACCACCAAATCCTAGTCCCTGATTGGTCAAAGTTTAACCTGGTTCAACTTGGAACTCACATTCAGTTCATGCATGTTTTGTACATAGAGCCAAAAAACAAAAACAGTAGAAACTTGCAGAGCAATGGTTGAACGTGGAAGTGTTTAATGTGTTAGCCCGAAATGACATATTATTGGAATTTACAAATACTTTTCATTGATAGTTGTCACTGTAATGACCATTGCCTAAGTCGGTGTGAACGAGGCTTCAGATGTGAATGTGAGTGTGTCCTTGTCTGTTTGTGGGTGGTTTTTCGAACCATCCGTGGTGTACCCCACCTTTTTTCAACAGCAGTGACTGGGATAGGCTCCGGCATCCCAGCAAACCCAAAAGGAGTGAAGTGGATTTGGAAAATGGATGAAAAATTAGCCTTCCTGTTGCACAGCTAGTATTGAACATGGTTTGTTGGGAGTTAGCTGTGTTGTTGAACAACACAATCTCACAATGAGGATTTATAATTTTAAAAAAGGGGTATGCCTTTCTCTGGGATGAAGAAAGACAACTTACTTAAAGAAAAAACAATAATTCCTCCCTAGTGTTTTACCTATTAGCTGTTTTCTGTTTTTTCCAGCTTCTATTAGATATAAATGTACTTTTGTACTTGTCTGGATTTGAGAACATATTTAACAGCTAAGTTTACAGTTTATCCCTTTTTAAAGTTTATTAGTAGTAGACAGCTTAAATTGTATTCAATCAAAAAATACATTTTTGCTTGTACATAAATAAAACTATGTTCTTTTCCAGGTCACTTGTCTGCAAGACTTTTTTGGGGAAGATGACATATTTATTGCTTGTGGGCCGGAAAAATTCCGCTATCAAGATGACTTTAACTTGGATGAAACTGGTAAGTGCAACAGTAAAGCTTCATGGAACAACAAAGTGCAATAAAAAAAATAAAATAAAAAGAAAAAAAAACACCAAAAATGCTACTTTTTAAAGTTTTTGTTTTATTTATCTTTCCCCTTTTCCTCCTTGTTTAATACATTTGTGGTTTAATGTTTCATTTTTAACCTATGTTTGCAAATGTATTCAATACCATTGTGGATATTTTCATAAGATTTGATAAAATTAGCTACATTAGTGTATTTCATCTTTACTTCCAGAATGCAGAGTGGCCAAGTCTTCCTCATATGGACGGATCTCCTCAATGCAAGGTCGCTGTTCCCCCAAAAGTGGAGGCTTTTCCCGCAGAAGCAAATCCCCGTCATCCCCTGGTTCAGGTGAGTGTGTTTCTATAGATCTTTAAAGAATTCAACTTTTTTTTAAAATCACATTTTATTTAAGATTTCAGTATTTAAAGACTCACAGAAGGCAACAACTTTATATTTGTTTTATTATTTTTTTATTTTTATTTTTTTCTTGTTTTAAATTTTGCTGCACCAACAGTTAACGGCAACGCAGGCAGTCAGCTGTCGACCCCTCGCTCGGGGAAATCTCCAAGCCCCTCCTCGACCAGCCCAGCTAGCCTTAGAAGACGGCAGGTAACAAGAACATTTACGCTTTTAGAACTAATGCACTTTTTGTATTTTATGTAGTTTCTTGTCTTGAAAGCAAGTGGGTTGATCAAACTGATAAATAATTTTGTAATTATTTAACCTTAAAATTATTCACATGTAAAGCTGATTATTTGAGTTTTACTAGAATAGTATTATTAATGCAACGTTTGAACCCCAGCTGGGACCATGTGTGAGTTTTCTCCAGACACTCCGGTTCTTCTCACAGTCCAAAAACATGTTTTGTGGGTTAATTGGTGACTAAAGTGTCTCTAGATGTGAATAGGAGTTTAGAAAATGGATAGAGAGAGACATGTAGATTCAAAAATATATTAAACTCAAGTATTATTATAAATCATAGTCAAGCTGAGACAAAGTTCACAAACATCTTTTAGCATAACTTAATTATCTACGACCAGACTCCACAGTTTAAATGAATTTAAAGAGATAAGCTTCCTTTATGTCACATGACCTCTATCTCCTTCAGTTCCACTGCATGATGAAAGTTCTACTGCTCCACTTTATATTTCTACAAGTGTGGAGAACTTAGAGATAAGGATTGTTTAAGCATGCTTTCATCAACGTAAAAAATCTGGTTCACATCTTTATTTCCTAATTTTTTTAAATGACATATACAGTCAGCATTACTTTTTTGAAAATAAATATTTAAATATTTAATATTTAGCTGAGTGGTTTTGGTACCAGACTTACTTGACAGGTTGTTGGATTTCACAACAACTTGCAATGATCAAAAACTTATTTTGAAAAATACGGAATGATTTTTGTGCCACCATAAGTTTATGGGATAAAAAAAAGAAAAAAAAAGAAAAAGAAAGTTGGCAAACACTAAAATATTTTTTAAAAGCAAAAAATATATATATATTTTAATTTGCAAATTATGGTGTTTTATTTTTAGCACTTTACATCTTGTTTGCAATTAAGAGCATTTTGATCTCAAAAATCACTCCATAGAAAAACTGTTATTTTACAAACTTAACCTTATCACAGTAATCCTTAGGGTGTATTCAGACTGGACACACTTGATTCACTTAAACTGAACCAGAATCTGTTTCCACGAAATATAAATTTCCATAATTTCTCACTCTTGTTCCGCCCTCGTAATTCCTGGCCAATGACTGAAGAGATCTTCCATCATGTGCTTTGGTTTACAAGCTTTGGCTCAAAGCAGAAATATCCAGTTGAAAACAGTTTGAATACAGAGCAAACGCACGGTTCAGAACTCGATCCGGACCACAGACTCGGTTCGGAACAATGGAGTTTTCCAATCTGAAAACATCACGGATTTAGTTTTAGAATTTTTTTTTCAAGCAATCAAAGCAAAAATAGAACTAAAAGAACAAGAGAACTATCTATCTTAACAGAGACATATCAAAATATTCTCATACATTCAGATACTCATGTAAAAAACTCCATTGTTTTCACTCGTCTATAGAATTTTTAACTCTTATACATGGACACCACATACAGAAACCATAAAAAAAAATTTTTTAACAAAAACTAGTTTTGATTTCAAATAAAATGTTATGTACAACAATTTTCTAACATCTTTTATGTTTTTAGAGCATATTTTCTAAATTTAAAATTGTTTTGCCTTACATAGAGTATTAATTTGTTTGTTCACTAATTGTTAGTGAAGTGAACTCTGATTTATCAGAATTGTTCTAACTTTTTCCTATTTAATTTAAATATTATCATTTTAGTTTAAACAGTTTCCTGTTTTCTTTCATCTTGTTTGCAGGGATCCCCCTGCAGCGGCTCTTCACTCTCACTGGCTTCCACCAAGATCTGCAGCTCCATGGATGACGATGGCTCCGGGGTTGAAGGTAAATAAACTTAGTTCTATCTGAGCTTCAAA
>NW_023418033.1:9889-10816 GCF_002922805.2 Oryzias melastigma | reverse complement strand
ACCTGATCATCAACATCTGGGGGATCAGTACGGACAGTAATTTTAGCTCTTGAGTTTTGTGGCTGATTCACCACAGTGGTGAACACTTGGGGGGTAGGCTGGGGTGTAAAACAGATGTACACCTGCCAGTACGCGCCCCCATCAGTGGAACTTTTATATGGTGCTAAGGTAAATTGATAACAACCGGTTTTAAGTTCACCAAAGGGTCTAATTGTCAGCTTCAGGGTTCCACTCTGTTTTGTCAGCTGGAGGCGACTCCTCCATTTCTTGGGCCACGGATTGGTTGTATAAGATGACCAATCCGGCCCAGTCTCTCCCACCAGATTCTTCCAACTCCATTCCCAATAGTCACCCAGAGTCATGTACCAGACGGACGATGTATCGGAGGCTGCAAAGGAGATTCTGTTCCCAGACCTGGGCAGGGCCTGTAAAGGGATATCTACTGTGGTGGTGAGGTTATGGGGCACGCAAAGGTGAATTGATCCTGTTCTTCGTGGAGGGCCACGTTTTATATTTGCGTCATTACAACTTGATGAGATGGATTCCGCTGCCCCCACAAAGGGAAGCCACAACCAGAGAAACACCCACGTACACATCATGTTGTCTGATCTTCTGATACCTGTTAATTCTGGAGTCCTCAGCACTTCTGGAAAGGGAGTTCACAATATGTCCAGAGGATCAACGTTACACTCACAAACGACAGTACAAAGGCTAAAACCCAAATGTGTGGAGGGATGAACATTCCTGTGGAAAGAGAGGTTAGAGGGCACAGAATTAAAAAATACACTCCAAAATAGAATTTTTTTTTTTTTAAAAAAAAGTTCAGTTCTTGATATCTTTTTTTTTAGTTCAGTTCTTGATATCTTCAGTGAGAGGATTAATTCTCACCAGAGTCCAACGAATGGCGAGAGCTTATGCTCGATCGCA
>NW_023418033.1:2018-3845 GCF_002922805.2 Oryzias melastigma | reverse complement strand
ATAGATTTATACAAAACTAGACCACAACTAAAAAGTTTTAAAGCAGAATCCAAAAACGTTTACTTGTATTATTAAAAAGTAAACTAAGTGTACTATAAGTATACTTGTGTTAATATTAAAAGTAAGGCAGGTCACTTGAAGTTTACTTTGAATGTTTTATCTATATATTAATAACTTAAGTGTTCTAGTTTAGTCTAAACAAGTAGATATTTAGCAAACTTTGACATAACACCGACCGGTCACTTCATCAGGTAAACCTTGACAGTACCGGGTTGGACCCCCTTTTACCTTCAGAACTGCCTTAATCAGGAACTGTGAACTGTGGCCCACTAGATCTTTTTCTCTTTCTTGGACCATTCTCTGTAAATCCTAGAGATGGTTGTGGGGGAAAACCCCAGTAGATCAGCAGTTTCTGAAAACCTCAGACCAGCCAGTCTGGTACCAACAACCATGCTGTGTTCAAAGTCACTTCAGTCACCTTTCTTTACCGTTCTGCAGCAGATCGTCTTCACCATGTCTACGTGTACAAATGCATTGAATTACTGACATGTGGGTGGCAAGTGTGCACGTACGTGGTCTATGACACATGTCAGAGTCAAGGCCCGCCAGATCATTTTATATTATTGTTATTAATGACCCGATGTTATCTTGCACTCATTTCTAACTTGTATAAATTTGACGAAATATATTTTTATAAAGGGGAAAAATATAGACAGTTATTTCAGGTTTAAATTGATTTATTCTGCAATAATAATCCCTGCCTTTTTATTATTTATAATTATGTTAAAAACTTACAGTTTCAACGTTTTAAAAATTGGCATTCTGATAGCTTTTTGGTCTATTTTGGCATTTACTAAGATTTTTTAGGCTGTTTTGGAGTTTAGCTAATATTCCAGCTACATGCTAGCTGTTTTGACTAACCTAAGTTTAAGGTAATATTTTGGCTGGCTATCAGTTTCAGTATTTTCAGCTATTAGCTTCAGCATTTTCAGCTATCAATTTCAGCGCCTTCAGCTATCATTACTAACATCTTCAGTGGCCAAATTCAGCTTACAACATTCACAGTAGCATTAATGCTATATATCTAGTTCATAATTATGTTAAAGTGACGGTTTTAAAGTGTTAAAAATGTAGTTTTAGAGTGTTCAATAAATGTTTATTCTGTTCGGCCCGCGACCTAAGGTGTGTTTTGGATTGGCGCCTCAGTGAGATTGAGTTTGATACCCTTGGTCAATGGGATACTTGTTATACTTATACTAATGCTTAAGTATACCAGGTAAAGTAAACCTCAAGTGTACTGTATTTTTTTATTATGATTATAATAATTATTTTTTTTTTTGCAAAGGTAAACTACAATTACTGGTAAAGATGCTGGAATAACTGCCAAAGTAGTTAAATAACATCACTATTTCCTGCTCTCTTTAAGTTCTGTGACATTTTCTGAAATATTTTTTAAAATGAGTAATCCAATATAAATATTTTTACACAAGAAGAAAAATGTTATTCTATTGGTTTCACATATATGGATTTAAGTTTATTTTTAAGCATTTTTCAGGAAAGTATCCACCGAACAGTTTACTAATTTTTGTGTCAACAATTTTTTATTTTAAATTAAGTTACAAACATTGAATTCCTTCAAAGAATATTCATGCTGAAAGTTTAAAAATGGAGGTGTTTTATTTTGATGACTTCCTGTTTAGCTTCAGAGAGTGTTGGATTCTTTCGTCACCTTTGGCTCCTCCCTCCTACAGTTTTGGAATTTCCCGCTCTGGTTCAGCCGTCGACAGGTTTCCTTCGTTTGTTATCCACCAAAGCGGAGGGGTTTGG
>NW_023418033.1:0-1114 GCF_002922805.2 Oryzias melastigma | reverse complement strand
GTTGGGGGACTGGGCGCCTGCATCTCATGCACTTTATTCATTTAATCCTTGAAATAATCACAGGTAGGATTGAAGGGCTGAGATCTGGAGCAGGAAGATTCCAATTCAGATTTCCAATCAATAACAGATGGAATTATTTTTTAAATATAACAGTTTAATTTAAAAATTAGTTTTTAAAACGTGTCTAAAGACAGCATAATCATAGGAACACTCGGGACGCTTTTACAATAAAAATATAAATAGTTCAAGTGGGACTTTAGGAGCTTATTTCCATGTGAATTATCTCTCACAAGTTAAGGAGCAGGACTGTTTAAAGCAGGGGTATTCAAGTCCAGGCCTCGAGGGCCGGTGTCCTACATGTTTTCCAACCAACCTTCCATTGAAGCTCCTGTTGAAGCGAGGGTCCTCGATCCTCCTTCGAGTGGGTCTGGAGTCAGGAACCTCAGAGTAAAAGTCAGTCAGACCACAGAAGGTTCACTTAGAGTACATTTGTTTATTTTTACCTTCGCGAAGGGAGACTCAGATCAGTCACATAGCAACCAGGCTCTCTCTGATCTCTGAGGTCTGAGGTCTGAGTCTGAGTCTGAGTCTGAGGTTTTTCCGCGACAGGCTATTTTTATTGACTAAAGCAATATGCAAATATGCATAGTATGTCTGCCAATCAGATCATCCCTATGTTGACATTCTAACAGTTAACTTTTGCACACATTTGTCAGAGTCGCTCCCTGGCTAGTAGACACATCCTCTTTTGGTCCTTCCTGTTTTTGCGCTGTCTGTGTCTAACCTCAGCCTACGCATATGACAAGCACTTTCAGTACAACATGATATATGATTTGCATAGCAGGTTCAAGCAATACATTTCTTCACTCCTTATTGGCAAAACATACCTGATCCTGGAAAATCTGTATTAATTGTGGAACTTTGGTTAAAAACTTCATAATCATAATTAAAACAATACTGAGAACGTTTTTTTTTTATTAAAAAAATGATCATAGGAGGACTTTAAGATGATTTAAGCGTTGATATCATAAGTGTATCTGTAATGGCAAAGTTAGTGATAAAACAGTCAAAGAAATGCTGAGATATGTTTGTATCTTTCAGCTGCTGTTCATCA
>NW_023418032.1:10072-10817 GCF_002922805.2 Oryzias melastigma | reverse complement strand
TTGAGTATATAATTAATGCCATAATTATTAAAAAAAATTAACTATGTAACTATTTTTTTTATGTGTTTAATCTCATATCAATAAAATATCCAAAAACATAATGTTCCTAAAATAATGTATAACCTTCACATAGATGGGTCATTACAAATCTTTCTAAAATATGTGAGTCAATGTGCAGTACTTGAAAAGGAAAGTCAAAATGAAGAGTTTAAATTTGGTTTAAAAAGTATTCCACAGGCTAAAATTTATGAAAATTTTTGAAAAAAAAAATGTCTTTAATTTTATTGATGGCAAAAAATGTATGGGGTAAAGACTAAACTCTATTATTTGTCATTATTATCACCCATTATATGAATATGAAATACTTTGTAGCATATGTATTTCATTAGATGATATATTTTAACTTCAAAGTAATACAACACATTGCAATTTTCCTTCAGTGTTTTTGTGAGGTAAGGGATTACTTTTAATGCCTCCCTAAATCTTTCTGTAGCTCAGGATCCTTAAGATGTTTCAGTCATTTTTATTTTAACACACAATTACTACAGTATTTTGACTGCTTCGTAGTACTAATTAACTATTAATCTTTTCGTTGGATCTCTAAAGCACAATAACATGCTATTAAGGAACTCCTCTGTATCCAAAGTCCCAGTAAATGTGAAGCCCGTCAGGGTCACCATGTCTAATCCTTGTCAATTTGAAGACTTTGATATATTGAACAAATTCTTTGCAGCAGATCAGAATG
>NW_023418032.1:0-669 GCF_002922805.2 Oryzias melastigma | reverse complement strand
TCAGGAGTGTTTGGTCAATAAGGAGCTTTAATAGTAGGTTGGTTGTAAAACATGTGAAACATGTAGCTCTCGAGGCCTGGATTCGGACTCCCTGGTCAAATCCAGTGGATTCTGAAGCAGAGCATATCGCCGACTTTCTCTGGATCAGAATCAGCTGAACATTCGAGAAAACACGTCAAAGAGTTTGTGTTACTTTGGTGTCGCTGGCGACATCCCGAGTGTTGAAAGGAGCCAAACTGAAATACTTTTTTGTAAAAAAAAATGTTTTAAATTTATGATCAGATTTAAAGAAAATATGTTTTTTTATGTTTGATATGTTGGATTTTTGTGTCCATACTTTACAAAAACTTGGATCTAATGCTAGCTGTGTGTTTGGGCAAAGTGTGCCTTTGATGAATACAGTAGTTGGCCTAACTCAAAAAATTTAGAAATTCTAAGTACATCAAATATTTTTTTTTTCCATCACTAAAGTGTTTGTTTTATTCTTTTTGTTTATGAGAAGTTCAGCTGCTCCACAGTAAAAAAAAATGTAATTCTAGTGTCATATTAAAGAAACAATAAAAAGACTCCAAAGTTTTGTCTTTAGAAAACCATGGGGAGATTTTGAACATCTTTCCCCTCTAGTGACTCCTTCATGCGGTGAATTATCTTAATCAATTTGTCGTCCCG
>NW_023418031.1:9998-10826 GCF_002922805.2 Oryzias melastigma | reverse complement strand
GACACTTAAAGAAACTCTTCTTAGAGAAGACATAATCTTTTCTGTGATGTTGTCAAACTAGTGTGTACAAAGTGTAACGATTAATTTTAATAACAATTCGATTCATGTCATAATTAGACGTGGTGGTATATTATAAATATATGGTGGTATCTGGTGGTATATTATAGATATACAGTGGTATCTGGTGGTATATTATAAATATATGGTGGTAAGTGGTGGTATATTGTAGATATATGAATGTATTTGGTGGTATATTGTATATATACTTTGGTATCTGGTGGTATATTATAGATATACAGTGGTACCTGGTGGTATATTATAGATATACAGTGGTATCTGGTGGTATATTATAAATATATGGTGGTACGTGGTGGTATATTGTAGATATATGAATGTATTTGGTAGTATATTGTAGATATACGGTGGTATCTGGTGGTATATTTGAGATATATGTGGTTTCTGGTGGCATATTATAAATATATGGTGGTACGTGGTGGTATATTGTAGATATATGAATGTATTTGGTGGCATATTGTAGATATATGGTGGTATCTGGTGGTACATTATAGATATATAGTGGTATCTTGTGGCACATTGTAGATATACAGTGGTATCTGGTAGTGTATTTGAGATATATGGTGGTATCTGGTTTTATATTATAAATATATTATTGTATCTGGTGGTATATTATAGATATATAGTGGTATCTTGTGGTATATTGTAGATATATGTGGTATCTGGTGGTATATTGTAGATATACAGTGGTATCTGGTAGTGTATTTCAGATATATGGTGGTATCTGGTTTTATATTATAGATATATTATAGT
>NW_023418031.1:0-3799 GCF_002922805.2 Oryzias melastigma | reverse complement strand
GTATGTATACACGTGAAGACAAAATGATTTCAATAAGCATTAGTAAAATTGAAAATAAATAAAAAAAAATACAAAAAACAATTCTAAACCAAAAACAAAATAAAATAAAAAAATTGAAATATATATAAATAAAATTAAAAAGAAAACATTTCTTACTCAGAAATCTAAGTTAAATTGGGAGGCATCAATATATAAATAAACCCAAGTAAGATTATCCATAAATGAAGGGGTAAGGGTAAATCACATCAGTCCAGGTAAGTTTTGTGTCATTCTTATTTTTTTTATCTTTTTTAATGATTTACAAAAAAAAGATAAAACTAGTTTTAAAAAAATGGGGACTCTCTTTTAAAAAGTGAAATTTGTGTATACAATTTTTACCAAAAATAAATAAGGTGTTGAAAAAAAAGAAATTTTCTTTTCTTTGTCATTACAATCAAATTGAATATTTGAATACGTAAATAACGGAATTGTATTTTTTGTTGAAAGCCATGTATATAAATCACCCCAAAAATTGTTAACCACATTACAATCATAAAACATATGCTATTTTTTCCATATTTGATATATATTATCTTGAATATTAAACCTGAAATGTAACATTTTTTTACAGGGATGAATGTTGTTAATTGTTTTGAAGTTGATGTCTTTCAATTTTGACAGAAGGGGAAATGAAAAGAAATTTGATGTAGTATTACAAGTATAATTTTTGAAAAAGATGGATTTAAAAACTTTTCTTTCTCGTTCATGCTGTTCTGCGCGCTCCTACATGACGTCGACGGTGCTAGTTCCACCTGCTGGCCATTTATGGTACTACAAAATTTGAAATAAACCCACAGAACAATTAAACAGTTTTAAAATTAAAAACTATAACTATGAAATAACTAAACAAGGGTGGGAGTGGCTAATTTTCATGACCCTTACAATAAAACTAGTGTGTTTTATTTTTGGCTCAATTTTTTTTTTTTTTTGCTTAAAATAAATGGAAATGTTCTTCCATCTTTGGAACTCCAGATCTAAACACCAAAACCCACAAATTATAAGATTTTAAAAAGTCTCTGTTTTTGAGATTCATTAAAAAAACATTTAGTCAATAACAAACAGATGATTTAAAAACCTGGTTTGTTCTTCACAGCAGTTTCCACAAAATAAATCTGAAAACTTTTCATTTCTGCTGAGAAAGTTGGATCTTGAAGCTGCTGAATCATCAGAAAACTCAGCCAATAGCAGGTAAACCGAACACCACCCTTTATAAATCCCTTCACATAAACAGTCAACCCTAACGACAGGATCAAACTAAAAATGCAAATAAAACTGCCTCATTCGTCATCCGTTAATATATAGGTCATCTAAATCTGTCTGTTTTTTCTCTCTGCATGAATGCTATTGTACGCTCTCCTCTAATCCTCGTGGTTCTCATTCAGTTTTTCAGATTAACACCCTCCATGCTGTTGATTATCCTTTTCTGGCAGCAAAAGCGGTGCTGGATTCATAAATAGTGATTGAAGATTAACAGAGGAAGAAATGGGAATTTTAACAGCAGGAAATTGGATCTGTAATGTCAAACAGGAATTCTCCAGAGAGCTGTCTCTACCTTTTTATTTTTTTAATTTATTTTCTTAATAAACCTTTTGTTTGATGTTCTAGCTGCTTCTTTTCCTATTTTTATTATATTCATTAAAGTGCTCTGAATCCAGCTCCGTTGTGCTCCACTTTAAGAAAAGAAATGTTTCCAGTTTGCAGTTCGTCTTCTGCTCTCGACTCGTGTTTCCAGAGATCAGCCTCTCATATAGTCTCATCCTGTTGCCGTCAGATTTATGAATCTTTTTCTGGACCTTTTTGTTTTTACAACTCCCACCAGAGCGGTTCTTCTTTGCAATGAATACTTTGCATATCTTTGGCGAGCAGATGGTATTTTAATGAACTTTACAAAAGCACTCGTCCTCATGCAACCCTTTAAAAGCTGCCACACAGGTTTAGAGGGAGAAGTTGCCAGATTCCTACAAAGAAAAAGAAGCCATTTGTCTTTGCTGCAATGAATATTTATTAACTTTGTACTATACATTAAACCAGCTTTTAAACTTCAATTTGTGCTTCTTTTTACTGAATTTAATTTCTAGATTTTCTCAGAAATCCCAGACTCAGTGAGTTATACCAATTGATTCCTGATGGGATTAGTAACATATTACAGAAAGTTTTTATTTTAAAGGTCAACTGAATAAACAGACTGACATTCCTCTAAACAAAAAGTCAAAAAAACAAAAAAAAGAACAAAAAAGGGCAAAAAAAGTAAATGCATGACCTATTTATATATATATATATATATAAATATATATATATATATATATATATATATATATATAATGAATGGCTTAAAACTCAGTTAATAGTTTCTTTATTATGTTTTTAAACCCATCACAAGCAATTAATTATTTTCTGTCAATTTTTTGACTTTGTTAGTTTTATCTGAATTTTAGATTGTCGTTTATGTTTCAATAAAAAACATTATTTTGCTGTTTTTGTCTTAAAAACAAAAAGCAAGACATTATTCAAGAATTACGTATGTTTGAGTTAGCCTGGGGGCGGAGCAGACTCGTCCTGAAAGGGGCGGTTCTAACTCTGTGACATCAGCACGTGAGGACCCGCTTGTTTTCGTGGGTATGGGAGGTGCTGCTGTTGAGAGCGCATTTTTTAGAGGATTACTCAGAAATGCGTGAACAAAATACCGCTTTGGGGTCATTATAGTGAGGATTGAACAGTGTAATACAGTTAAAAGCTCAGAAAGTAGTTTTTTCATGGCTTTAAGAGGATGAATATTGGAAAAAAACAAAAAACAAATCTGGTTTCTTTAAAACTACTTGAGCTTGCCTTACAAGAAGACAAACAAAAACAAATTATGCATAAGTATAAAAGTACTAAAGTTCAAAATGAAAGTGAATGGCAATAAAACAAAGAAACTGTAAAAAAAATACTAGATGAAAATAATCAAAACCAGGATGAATAAGCACATACTAGAAGATGAGTTTTAAGAGTTCATGTTCTGGAGGATATGGGAGGAAGGGAGTTCCTTATCTGCATATATGTCATTAATTTTGGAAGTATCATAACCCAGGACTCCACTTCATTTAGCATCACCTTAAATGGAAAAAATATTGAAGACATTTTTAAATAATTGAAAATAATTCGGGTATGAATGGGTTAAATAAGAGCTTCAGGAGACGGGATGCAGTCAATACTCTAAAAAAAACACACACACATTAACATCAGTTTATTTAATTAAGTAATGTTTTTAGCTCGAATTTGAAACGTTTTTTTCATTTTCCAGAAAGACATGTAAACAAATTATTTCAACTGACCATATACTGTTAATCACTGAATCGTTTGAAATAAAAAAATGAAAATTTGTTTTTTTAGGTAGCATTAAGTTTTATATTAACTGCATAAAAACAATTACCTTTTAACATTAAATATGAACAACAATTCTTTATGTTTATAAAGTGCTGTTTGTCTCCCAAACAAACACGACAGTAAACACCTTTTGCTCAGTTGGTCTGCCAGACTTTGAAAAGGCATAAATTGTTTTTTCATGGTTCTAATGTTCTGCTCTATTCCCTAACAAGAGCTCTATTCCCTAAACAAAACCACTTTTGGATTCAGACTTAATTAACATGCAGATTAGAGAAATTAGCAGCCCCTGTTGGAGTCATTGTATTAAACAATTCAAGTCGCATGCATTAACAATACGAATAAGTTGGATCTGGGAAAACATAAAAGCGCATTTAGTCTTTTTAAACACATTAGC
>NW_023418030.1:9910-10827 GCF_002922805.2 Oryzias melastigma | reverse complement strand
AAAAGAAAAAATAGATTTATTTGTCTTCATATTTCATTTATAAACAGCATAAAGTGTGTATTTCAAATTTTCCAACACATTCCAGCAATAAAAAAAATGGTTAGCGTTAAAACCGTAAGTTTGGAGCGTACTACCATATGCAGGGTATAAATACAAGTGAGCGACATTTGCACACTAGGATCAGTTATGCTGTCAGGGAGCCGCCTGCAGTGGGTGAGGCGTTGGGTAGGACCTAGGTGCTCGCACTGGGCTTCCTCTACGGTGATGTGGGGGAGGTGGGCGGGCTACGGTGATGTGGCTCGTCCAGGTCTGTGATGATGTCACCCGGTGACGCGGTGATGCAGATCCGGTGTGGTTGAGCAGGTCTGTAGTCAATGCACGAGGGCGACGGGGGGAAGCTGCAGAGACGGACGGACATGCCTGTGTAAGCGTATACGGGTGTGCCCGTACGTTAGCACCCTGACTGGCATGATTGATCCTTTTGTCTTATTCTTCTTTGAATCATTATCTGCTGCTTAAATGATTAAAACATTGAAAAAAAATATTTTTGTTTGATTTCCAAAGAATTGGAAAGAAAAGTGACGGATTTTTCCAGCCATACTGACTGATCATAAATCCATCTATATCAAATTAAATCTTACTAGTGAGGAGAGGAGACCCAGTAAATTAAAAATTAAATAATAAAAAAAAAGCATTAAAAATCTGCAGATGAAACCACGAGTTTTTTTTAATGTCAGCGAAATCCCTGGGGCTTTATCTGCTGTTTCTCTCTTTTCAAGCATTTCTGGATTAAAACTTAATTTAAAAAAAATGTGAAATTTGACCTGTAAATAATGTTACTGATGAGGAGGTTTGTGGTATTCCTGTGAAAAAAAAAACAACTGTTACTTACCAAGAAGGTAAAGATATTGAGGATA
>NW_023418030.1:0-1364 GCF_002922805.2 Oryzias melastigma | reverse complement strand
AGGAGAAATACTCGGAAATGAAAAAACAAAATGATTTCTTATTATTCTCTTTCACAAGAAAAGTTAAAAACAAACAGAAAAAAAAACAAGATTTTTTTTAAGGCAGACTTTAAAGAATATTTTTCAAATTTTAAGATTTTTTTATTCATTTCTGGAGGACCTTTTTTGCAGTGTGGTGTTGACATGTGCATTATCTTTGAAACTGAATGCTAAAAAAAATATATATATATTTTTTATAGGTTGAAATGTTTTATAGACTTCAAATAATAAATGAAGATGGGAAAGATTTGTTTGTGTGGTTTTGTAAAGGATTTTGCATGTGTGTGAGTTTGTTTAGGTGGATTGATGTGTTACTTTTGACAGGTAGAAGAAGGGTCCACTCTGGTTCTGGAACAGAGTCACGCCGCAGTGAAACATGAGCAGCCCAAAGTCAAAGAGGGGACCGGGAACCTCTTTACCCGCCACCTGAGGAAGAAGAAGGTGAGGAAGAGGCTTTTTAAAATCTTATTCCTGAAGAAAACCTGTTGAAATTTAGAATAAAATGTTGCTTAACCCTCTCTGGTTGTGACTCCACATTTGTTTTTGTCTGAGCTTCTCCTCTGAGAGTCAGATTTGAACCCTTTAACACCGGAGCTCCAGTGTTTATGTTCTTTGATTTACTTTAATGTCTTAATTGTTAGCATGACGCCGCTTTTCTCCTTCAAAATCTACTGGAATGACGTTGATCGTTAACGGTTGATAAGTTGAAGAACCTTCTCCAGTAAATGTGGACGCTCTCTCACCTGGTTTAACCACATTTACACACAAGGAGGGCAATCATGGTTACCATCATGTTGTGCTCCACCATGTTCCAGGCACGGGGGCGCAGCATCAGCACCGGGGCCTCTGAGATGTGAGGAACATCTGCTCTCAAAGAGGAAGCAGGTGAGACAGTTGACCTCTGACCCCCACCCCTCCCTCCTCAGACTCACCTGGCAGCAGGCTCCTCGCCGCCTGCACCACGGTGTGGATGCCCTTGATCTGGTTGTGAAATGTGGGGCAGTTTCCATCATCAAAGTCGACCTGCGAAAGCACAAGTTCTCAGTGGTGGGGGTGGGAGGGGGCGCATCAGTTTGGGTTGACGTAGGTAAAGATAGGAACCTGTATGCCTTGTGCGGTGGACTGCAGGGCCCTGATGAAACGCTGGGTATCACAGGGGGCTGTGTCTCCTACATCCACATGTCTCTTCTGGAGTCTGGGGGGCACGGGCAGCACCCGCCAGGAGGGGTCTGCTCTGATGTGCACAGTGCTCTCCAGGAAGTCTGGGAGGTTCCCAGAGAGATCGAGTTGGACCTTTCTGGATGCTCTGAGCCGCAGGATCTGAC
>NW_023418029.1:0-8860 GCF_002922805.2 Oryzias melastigma | reverse complement strand
TGTTTTAAATTTTCAATATTTTTTTAAGGAGTTGGCAGATTTAAAAAAAAAAAGTACTAGTCTGTAAACATGAAAATAAACACATAAACATTAAAAATACTCCAAAATCTGCATCTTTAAAACTTTAAAGCTGTTAAAGCAGTCAAAGTTTGCTTCAAAATGAGAAAAAAAATGAGAAAAAGGGTCAAAAAGGAAGACGAAGCTTCTTTTTTTTAATATTCATTTTGATCTGTTAACGCACCAAAAAGTATTTCAATATTGACCGTCAGGATTGCGAGTAGGCGAAAATGTCACCTCAACTTTCTGCACAGCGACTTTAGAATGTCAGTTCAAACTGGAATCAGTCTATTAAGAAAATATTCATAAAACTGAACATGGAGTCGCTTTATTCCTTCACCTGAACCACTTTTATTTAAAGTAATTTATTCTCATAAATAAAAAATAAAAAAAACACACACACAGAGGAGACCTTTTATTTCCTGCCTTTTCGTTCCCATCAGGTACATTAGCATTCGTCCAATTTAAAATCTATGGCTATGTATAGCCTCTGTGTGTGTGTTTGTGTAAGACAGCCCACGTAGGTGTGTATAATTACATGACTCACAGAGAAAGACAAGTACAGGAGATAATGCTACAGACAATATTAGTCTCTCTTCAGTGCTCCTGGTCCCCCATGGTCGCCCCGGCGAGTGACGGAAAGAAGAGAAAGGTTACGCCCACAAGTAGGAGTATTGAAATTCAAGACCACTTCACCAAGTCCAGAAGTGGTTGTCTGAAGATTAATGAGCTATTTGGGGAGAGTTCAGCTATTACACGTGCACGGGGTCCGCATTAGTGAAATAATTAATTTTACAACGCTGGGGTGTTGTCACCCATCAGCAGAGTAGCATCGCGCGCTGATGATAAGCAATCACTAATTAAACAAGTAAAAAAAACAAAACACACCAAAAAAGGTGACATTCAAAGTCCTGGGTAGAAAAAGCCGCTTCTTTATTTCACAAACACCTTTTCATCAGGAGATTCTCCTGAAATCTAAAGCTAGGGCTGCACAGGGGGTCGGCTGTTTGTGCCGGAAAAGGAGACAATGCCAAAAACTATCTCTACCGTCTGAGTTTTAATGAGGGGAAGCATAATTCCGATTGCACCAAAGCAAGGACGGCTATTCATGTTTTCCACAGCGGCCAAGTCTTCTGTACTTCCGCTGATTAGGTTTCGGCTTTGCATTGATCTCTGGGGGAATGGCTGTGTCGGTGTGGTTTGTGAACGATGACACAAGCATCACCGGATGTGCTCATCCGTAAGACTAAAAGAGGGAAATGTCGGAGATGTGATCAGCTGTTGGAACATCCTGGACAGATGTTCTGGTTAAAAAAAATACTGTAAGATGTACTTTGATTTACTTTTGTTGATTTAGTGATGGGGCCTATAATGTAAGTTTTCCTCTTTCTGCTCCTTTTCATTTATTAACTGTTGTAATTTTATTTTGTATTATTTGATTTTATGTATTGGTATTAAAAGAAATAGATTATATATGTGTGAAAAAAATATAAACTCATCTGGTTGATGGAGTGTTGATGGTATATGACAGACCACCATCAAAATAAAAAAATACAAATATAAAAACAATAAAATTCTGAGAAAAAAGTTACTAATTTAAAAAAAAAGTATAGAATGTATAAAAACAAAGTGCAAATATGATGAGTAAAACAAAGAGAATAAAGTTGTAATAAGAAGTTTGAAAATTAGAATAAATTAGTGAAATTATGAGGAAAAACTGTACATTTAATAAGAATAAAGTCTTAATGAGAAAAAAGTCTATTTTTTTGTGAGAACAGTTAAAAGAAATTGGGGAAAAAATTTGTAATTTCGCGAAAATAAAGTTGTTATGAGAAAAAAAGTAAAGAAAATTGCAAAAATAAAGTTGACAATTTATAGGAAAACATTTTTTTTCAATTTTACCTAAATAAAGTTGTAATAAGAAAATAAAAAAAAATTGTAAGAAAAAAAATCAGTGAAATTTTGAGAAAAGTCTACATTTTAAAGGAACAAAGCTTTTATGAGAAAGTAAAAGTTAAAAACCTATGTGATAAAAAAAGTTGTAATTTTACAAGAATAAAGTTGTAATGATAAAAGTAAAAAAAAAAAAGTTTATGAATAAATTCCTAAAATTATGAGAAAAAAATTTGTAATTTTATGAGAGTAAAGTTGTAATGAGAAAAGTAAAAATAAAAAAATTATAAATAAATTTATACAATTATGAGAAAAATGGTAGTAACTTTTGGGACTACAGCTGTTGTGAGGAAAGTCAAAAAAACGTTGAAGAACAAATCCATCACATTATGTGAAAAATATAGTAACTTCTACAAGAATGTTGTTGTTCACCTTTCGGTTTATCCCATTACTGGTCACCACATCGAAACAGCACCCACTGCTTCGTATCAGTGATTTGGCAGAGAAATTGTATTTAATCCATTGTGACAAATGTGATACATTCTTTAAGTGTATTGGTGTTGTATTACCCAAAACACAGAAACTGACAGGATCAAAACTGATACGTTGAAACCATTAGGATGCAGTAGTAACCAGTAAAGTCAACAGCGACAGTACATGAAAACTATTTGCAGCAGCTTTTCAGTTTGAGTCGTACATAAATTAAAACAAAACTCAATCTCAAAAGGCATTTTATCCAATAAATCCAAAAGACATTTGAATAATTTTAATTAATCTAGTTTAGCTGGGATTTTAAACTTTGTTCTTAAGCGTCCTAATAGGCTAACTCATCTTCATGAGAAATAAGAAGGATTAATGCAAATGTTCCCCCTCAATCACAGGCAGCGATTGTTTTGCATGAATACAATTTGCAGTTATTCTTTTTCTTATTAAACGCTTTAATAAAATTTGGCTTAGATAGTGAAAAGTGCCAGTATTTTAGCACACATTCATGTAGTTATATTTACTGAGTCTTTAAATGATAAAAATATTTATCTACTGATATTAGACACTAGAATATATGAGCCACCATTACTTTCTGACCTTAAAATGCCAAAAGCACCACATAAACTCAAAATAAATCAATTCTTTTTATGCAGGATTTCCACTCAATACATTTCCTGGAAGAAAAATATGAATCAAATGATTTATGTTCTTAGAAAGTGAAAAAAAGGGGAAAAAATGTGGCTATAAAATAAACTCTGAATTCAAATAAATACTTTTTTTTGTCTTGTGGTTGATTTATTATGAATTTTTTTCTAGTCTTATTTTGAAAAATGCTTTTCATGTATATTTGTTTTTCTTTTGACCTAAAAGATTGGAACTTTTTTCAAAAGTTAATTTTTTACTTGAGATTTATAGTGTTTAGATATTTGAGTTTTTTTTTTAAATCCAAACTAAAAGAAAAGAGAAACTCTTGAGCCCTAACAGCTGCATATTTCATCACCGCGGTTCAGTGCAGTGGTGAAATAGCAGTCATTTTCGGCGGCGGCGTCTTTTTCGTCCACCAGTTTTGCCTTTGGAATAATGATGACAAAGCACCGTAAAGCCTGCATACTACAGTTGTTTATTTATTATTAGGAAAGGGCGTTTCACAAAATTTAGTCTTTTTTACATATTTACAATTAATATTTATTCATGTTTTTTTTTTTTCTGGAAATCAAAATAAGTGTAATTTTTCAATGGAATTCAAGAAGCATTGGGGTCATATCATATATTAAACACGTTTTTTTCAGATGTACAATACAGCAATTTACACACATATTTCAGATTTGCCTTAATCCTTGGTGGCATAGGTTCAACAAGGTGATGTTGCCATTTTTTTTTTTTTTTTACGTCATGTGAAAAGTTCAAAAAATTAAGAAATCATCAACACAAGCTTCTTTAAAGAGTCGCCAAACAGGACAGTTGGAGGCTGACTAGGTTTTTTAAAAAGGGGGCGGAGCAAGGGGAGGCGGGCTGAGCGGAGGAGGTGTGGTCTGGATATGTAACAGTGAGTTTAGCTTGAGGTAACTAAAGGATTTTTTTTTTATTGTCTTGATGAAAATAAAAATTAAATCATGAAGTTCAGGAGGCCCAAGCAGGCTGCCTCTGCATCCTACAGCGGCTCTTTGTCTGCCAGCCAGACGGTTTAGCGAGCAAGCTAGTGCTGCCGTTCTTGGCGTAGCAAAACTACTTCCGCTGCTCTCTGTGTCAACATCCTAGAATCGGGTCCGCTGGTATTGGCGACCTCTGCCACTCTTGGCGTCAGCATCACAGATTGAGCTTCGCCGTTTTCAGCGCCGCAGAGTGAGCTCCAACGCTCCCGGCAATAGCTCCGCCACTCTCGGCGTCGCGGGGAGAGCTGTGTTGAGTGTTCCAAGATGGGCGGGGCTTTTATCTTTAAAGCATGATGACATGAAACTTCTGGTACTTACACCAGTTGACCAATCACATAATTCAACTGTAATCCCTCATTTGAACCTGTAGGGGGCAGCATTTAGTCGGCTTTAAACCATAATTTCAGGAATTAAACAAGTTTATTTTAAATGATAAAAATTTGACGAGGACCAACAGACAGCACTTTTAAAGCCCCATTAATAGAAGTCAACAGCCAAAAAAAGTTGAAAAATGGTTCTTCATGGGTTAAATGTGTTTTTCATAAGTTTGAAAGTTATGTTAAAAATAAAAGACTGACATCAGACCTTTTTTGATTGATTCTGTATAACGCCACATTTACTTCCTCCTTTTTTTCCTCTCATTTTGAGAGATAAACAAGCTTCCCCTGACAGCAGAGCCACCCCTCCAAGAAGTGTCGCTCACCAGCTCGCCTGATAGGTAACACAGTTAAAATGGGCAGAAGTAATGGGGGACAACACCAATGGACTCGGTGCCAACAGCTTGCGGGTCTTGCATGTGGCTAGCTGTGCCCATCCGACAGATGGATGCAGTCTCTGGACTGATTAATGTGCTCACTGGCTTGTGCTTCAATGGTTCCTGCAATGGAGAGTTTGAAAAAAAAATAGAAGAAAAAAAAAAAGGAGCTTGTTATTTTTCTGTCTCCAAAACAGGTGTTCCACTTGTTCGGTCCCCTCATTGCGCGGCGGTTTGCATAGGCGGATGATCCAACCAAGCATATCTGACATGAAGGTCAGCCAGACATTACTCCCTACCAGAATACATAAATGAATGGAACGCGCGTCAAACCTTGGGTATGCATAAATTCATCATGAAACATAATGGAATACCACAGCAGGGTGAGAGAAAAAAAAAAAACAAAAACGTAAAATGTATTCACGGTCAAGGTCAGGCTTGTTTATGGAACCTTTCGGTAAAGCACAACACTCAGCGCTTCACAGAGCGACAAACAGAATATAGAAGGCATTCAGTGTTGCTGAATCTGAGAAGGCCTGTAAAAAAATATCACAAGGGTTTGTCCTCATGTCAGAGAAACTATGACTTGAAGTTTTCTCTGTGGTTTTCCCTTAAATATTTGATGTTTGACAAATCATGGACTCCACTTGTTAAAACTAGATCTACACTGATTCTGTACACCAGGCAACGAGGACACTAAGTTTTGGACATCGAGTCGATCTTCCCCCATTTGTGAACAAAACCCCAAGATACGTAAACTCCTCCACCTGGGACAAGACCACTACACCCACCGAGAGAGAACAAACTACCTTCCATTTATCTATATTCCAAACCGTCGTAATCCTATTGGGTTCACAGGGTAACTGGAGCCTATCCCAGCTACCTGGACCTTTTCAAACTTCTGGCTTGACAGTGTCTTCCCTCCTATGGCCCTTCACCTCCCTCATATTTAATCAATGTCTCACACGTTCTAGGTTAAAAGACGTAAAAAAAAGGTGTTAAAAACCAAACATTTTTGTGGCTTATTCCAACTAATAAACTGCTGAGATACATTCCCTTGGAGACTCACTTCTGCTCACTTGCTCATACATTTTATTCCCTCTTTCAAGATCTCATCTTCCCTCTTTGAGATTACTGCTGGGTAAAAACTGCAAAAATTATGTTTTCAGCACAGTGACATCTAATTTGTTTGTAGAGCTTTAATTTCCCATGAGGATGAAAATTTTGGCATGCAACAAACTCTGTTTTTTTCCCCCCGTTTTCATAGGAAAAGAAAAAATCCATGCCCATATAAATAATGTTCTTCATAATCTAAATATCTTTGTAATCAGTTAACAATATAATTAGGGTTTGGGTTCATTTATATACAAATTAAATTTACAATGATCCTTCAATACTGTTAATCTATTTGTATGTAATTCATGCCTAATTGTAAATAAACCTAATCATGTACTGAGTGACAGTATCATGTTATTTATCCTGAAAGATTCATATCTAAGAGGTTTTCCACCAAAATGTGAGACATCCTAAAATATTATATCTATTTTTCAATTGCATTGACAAATTAACAATTTATAGCTATAACTTTAATTAGAACGTTCTTGTGGCATTTTTATGATGATGAATGACATTTAAAAAGAGTTCAACATTGAAATTTGTGTATTTCTCTATTCAAATAGTTGTGTAATGTCTAATGAACTAATTCAGTTTTACAGATACTTTGTCCTAGAAAACTAAACAAGTTTTTTTTTTAATTTGGGCTAAAAAAGCCTTTATCATAATGAAAAGATGCACGAGAAGACCTAAAATATAGATCAAAAGATGTTTGGAATAGGTCTTTGAAAGGTCAGTGATGAAATATGACTTTATTGAGTAAATTCAATTTAATACAAAAATGTTACTGATTTATTCGAATGCCGTTTTTCAACAAATACGTGAAAATCAAAATGACAATAGAGCAAAAATCAGTGTAAAGTGTGCAGAGGTTTGAATTGGAGATGGATGTGGTTTCTGATTTTGGATCCATCATTTTCAGCATCCCAATTATAATTGGATTCATTGTTAATCTAAATAGTTTATCTTGTTACTTTTTTGCGATGAATACATTGAAAAATATAATTTATTGTATTTTCTGGTGTACTTCCAGCTTTCCTTTTCTGCTTTGTGTGAGCCTGCGTGTGGCTGGAGAGTGGCTGCAGCACACATGAAGGGAAGGTGTGACTCAGCCTGACAGCTGGTGCTCTGTACTGGTAGAGGTTTATGATCAATAGAGTTCACAGTTGTTCCTTTTTTTTCCTCCTATCATATTTTGACCCTTTATCCACCATTTCCTGTAACCTTGTGGGAAGTTTGCTTGTTGTGTGGACTCTAGCTAAAACTTAGTACACTTCCTATTCTCAGGTTCTCTACATTTGCTCTGATATCAAACTCCAACTCATCATAGTTAGTTCATGTAGTCTTATTTTAGCGTGAATGTTCAGTAAAAGTTTCCACAATAAGCTGTTCTAACTCCTGCTGTCCAGATTTGGATTGAGTTCCCTTAAATCATATACTGAACTGCTAGATCTAGTTTAGCTAGCAAGGAAAAACACTGCCTTTAGCCTCACTTTAGCAACACTCCATCACTATATTTAGCCACTTTTTAGACACTTGCAGTTACTGGTTTTCTGAAAAGTGACAAGCAGTGAGTTTAGTGACTGTTATATGTGTTATTAGGCTTTTGTGGCAGACATGGAAGCACAGTTTGCTTTTCCTTACAGGAGAAGAAAACTAAAAAACACGCCATGTGGTTGTAATTGCACCATATATATATATATATATACATATATATATATATATATATATATATATATAAACTGCAGTGATTAATTTATTTATTTCAGTAATACTTTAGAGTGTAATTAATCAGTAGTATGCTTTTTTGTTTGTTTGTGTGTCTTTAGTGGTGATAGTATAATCCCAGAACCCTAAGAAAACATACAGCTAGCATAGCTGCTAATGTTTTAGCCTCTCAATAATAGGGCTGCTTTTTTTTTTATCATTAACTTGTACTTTTTTTATTTTGGTGTACAGCACTTGTAACTAGGTCTAAAAAGTGCCATATGCATAAGGAGTGGTTTTATTAGTGTTTTGCTTCTGCTATCGGGGCGCTAACTCACAAAAAAACACTTTTGGGTCATTTAAGTCGTTTAAGAGGTAGGAGCGGACATTGACCACTCAAAACATAGATTTTGTGAAGATGACCATATAAGGAATTAAAGCCTCTGGGAGGTTTTTTCTGTCCTACCAGACTTTGGCCTGAAGCCACACAGGACCCACCTCAGGGGATAAATCTGTGGACTCCATTTTTCAGGACTTTGTCTGTCATGGTGGCGGCTCACATACTCTGTACGACTTTGATCCAAATTTTTACTAAAACGACAAAACTCCAATTGAGTTTTTTGGTCACCTTCTCCTTCCACAGCAACAGTTTCTGATGAACTCCTGTTGCTCTGCAGAAAATATATAGAAAAAAAAACACAGGGATTTTAACTTTTGCTAAAACTTGCACGATTAAAACTGAAAGAGCACTGGGAACACTTTTAAAATAGATAAAAAATACTGTTAAAGTGTGACTTTAAGGATTGTCAAAAGGCGCACCACTAACCAGTTGTGTTGTATGAAAATGGTCTGACATGTTTTAGACAGGCTGATGATGGCTTGATGGATGACTGTCAGTACAAGTTTGATGCAGTGGAAAGACAGCTGTTTGTTAGCCAGCAGCTGAGTCGCCTGGTTATTTCAGTGCTTTTGGTTTGCTAAATGATCACACACCTGATGCTAACTAATAGTTTCAAACTAATAAACAGAACTCCTGCTAACTTCATGATGCATTTTGATTTGCTATGCTTTGTTAAGTTGGCACGTTAGCTTATCAATAAAAGACAATGTGAACAAACTGAAAGCTGTAACTTTACACTATGCTGGGCAAAAGTCAAATAAGTGCAAATTGTTATTTTCCTAACAAATGTTTTTTTTT
>NW_023418028.1:10089-10830 GCF_002922805.2 Oryzias melastigma | reverse complement strand
AACAGGCTCAAAATGGAACAGGCTCAAAAAAAATAAAACATGCAAAATAAAATGCAATAAAACGTTTAGATGTTGTAAGAGATGCAGTAGAATTCCTTTAAAAAAAACAGAAAAGTATTTTAAAAAGATACAAAATGCGACAGAAGTCAGACAGACATTAAATATACAAAGTGACATGCTACCATCTTAGTATGGTCTCATAAACAAGGGGACCTTAATACATACCCCATCCCCCTCAATTACAAGGGCCCCTGGTTGGGGTTCATAATCCAAGAGCCCTCAAAAGAACACCCCCTCATACAAGGGCCTCCTTTTAGGTCCTCATGATCAGAGGGAGCTTCCAAAGTACACAGTATACCAAACACGCCAGGTAGGGACTCGTAATCAAAGGGCCCTTCAGAAGTACGTGTCCTTTGTACCTAGGGCCTCCTTGTAGGGGCTCATAATCAGATGACCCTTTAGGGCAGGGGTCAGTGTGCCCTACATTTTTTCCAACCAATTGTCCAAACACACCTGCTCCACGTAATCATCAGCAGATGAAACGGGATTTCTGGAAAACCATAAAAAGGCCGACCCTCTGGACCTGGAGTTTGACCCCCCTGCTTTAAAGGAATATGCCTCTCATTGCTAGGGGCCCTTGGTGGGGGTTCCTAGTCAGAGGGACTCCTGGGAGTGCACCCCACCCCCAAAACCCTCTGTCCCCGAGACTGCTCTTCAGAAAGACATCACCTTGTGCATGGG
>NW_023418028.1:0-1413 GCF_002922805.2 Oryzias melastigma | reverse complement strand
ACTTCCAGCTCCTTATTTTTTCTGTGTAGCCAGATTCTCTTAACTTGGATGTTCCTACTTAAAAAGTGTGAGAACATCATTTGATGGAGCAAACTTCCAGTTATCGTATAACTCTTTAAGTGATCCACTTCACTCTGAGGTGTGTCTGTGGTCCTTTGTTCAGGAGACAACAAACCCCATCAGGAGTTGCTTTTGATTTCCTGAAGGAGGAGATTTGGTCAGCAGGAGACCTCCTGCAGAAACACACTGACCATTCACGAACACCAAAGTTTTGTTAAAAATCAGCACAAAAAAATAAATCTTTTTGTACATAAGCACATTTTTCCTCAATCAAAACAGGTAATTATTGTAAATAATAATAAAGAAAATATAATAATAGTTGTAACTAAAAGTTTGACTTCAGGATGTTTTAGTTCTTTTTGATAATTGTAAAAACTTCTAGTTTTGAAGCTGAATCTATTACATAAATTCTTTTTGAAGTTATTTTATCTCCAGAACAATTCTCTCATTGTAAAGTTTTTCCATTTCCATCTGTTGAATTCTTTTATTCCTTGTTTGGAATCTTGATTTACTTACAACATAATTAATCTAAAAGGATTTAATTTTAAATTTTTTCTTCTGCTCTTGTTTTGTGTCAGCTGTCAGTCACAGGCGCATCAGAAGTGGGCGTGGTTCCACGCCCGCCGCCGAGCGACCGCTGTAATGCTGGGGAACCTGCTCGCTGTGATAAAATGCTGCTTTTCTGGCTTCGTTTGTCTGAAGAATGTCCCAAAAACTCCCTCGACTAAAGCATGTTCCTCATTTCCCATGCTTGTGTTGACTGCAGCCTTCTCGATCGTCCGCCTTGATTCCCTGATTAGTTACTGCTCTTATAAATAAACTTTGTAGGGATATTTTTAGCTTCTGTTGAAGTCTAATTTTAAAGCGTTGAGAGGAGTGAAGATCAGGGAGATTTTCAGAAGTCATCCTGACATTGAAGCTCTGGAATCTGAGACCAGGAGACTCCAAAACCTTGAAATGAGTCGATGCTCGTTCTGACTCCAAACGCTGTGAGTGAAGGAGGTTTTATGTCCAGCAGACAGGAACGTCCCTGATGGAGCGTCTTGGAGGAGTTCTTTGTACAGAGATTCCTTCCGTGGTGTTCGTGGGCGGGGCTTAAGCTGTAAAAGGTTTCAGAGAGCTGAAATGAAAACTGTTTTTAGCTCATGACCATTAAGTTTCCTCCTTTAGTCTGAGCTTTAAGGATCCACTCTGATAAAAATGATATTTTAATATTTAACGTTTTGTAGCTGCCGATCTGCAGAAACTATGTCCTTGAAAACAGTATAAATTTTTTATTTTGGCTAAAAACGGCCTCATCATCATTAAAAGACCATTGAAGATGGATGATATTCGTTCGCCTTGAATCAAACT
>NW_023418027.1:9593-10831 GCF_002922805.2 Oryzias melastigma | reverse complement strand
AAGCACACACATCCACGCATGCTGTGAACTTCTCCTGGCCTCTTCTTTAGACGCAGGGAAGCGTTCACGAACATGTCCTCAAGGAACGCACTCGTGAAATGCAGTGATCAATGCAGGAGCTCCATATGGTGCCGGGCCTGGTTCAGTTCCACTTTAGCGTACCCCTTCTCCACGCCTGATTATGCAATTTAAGGGTGGTCTACTGTTAGTCAGGCCCTTGGGCATCTTTGTAGACTCCTGATTTAGGTTTTTATGCTCTGAAAAAAAGAAGGACGAGTCTGACTTTTCTATTATAGGGATGGAGCTTCGCTTTTTGTGGCCTCTAAGTCTGCTCGTTGGTGTTTTTAAATTTGTTGCTAAGCAGTCTGAGCCTCAAACATCTAAGTTTTTTAGGGCTGTATCGAAGATAATTTCCAGAAACTATTCGATTTGATTCACCAGAGCCTGGATTGATTTGATTCTGATTTTTTTAGATTCTTTCAATCCTCTTAACTTATATTCCTCTCGATTTATATTTTTATGAATCAATTATTGATCCATTCATTGATTTTTATCAACCCAGCCCTAATTTTTTGGTGTTTTTAACATGCTCTTGTGGCATTTTTCTGATGATGGGGGACATAAATAAAGATAATTAAGCTCAAAATTGCATTTCTGAATATTTCTTTATTTATTGTGAATCAGAAGCAGAATTTAAAAAATCGGTATGAAAAAGAGCTTATTTGTGATGTAGAAAATACAAGCTTCCGGGAAGAGGGGCAGGGGTTCCTCTGTCAACAGTCCCGCCCACAACTCTAGAGGCAAATTTTTTAATGAACTCCTGCCATTCTGCAGAAACTTGGTCTTAGAAAACAACTCAAGTTTTTCGATTTGGGCTAAAAACGGCACAATTATACTTAAAAAAACCCCACTGGGAACGCTTTTAAATTAGATCAAAAGATGATAAGAGTAAAGAATAATGTTATATTGTTATAATGTTAATAATGTTTCTTTTATTGGGAGAAAATGCATGAATCCAGCTTTGAAGGGACTTTTATATAAAGCAAAAGACTAACCATTAATTTCTGCAAATAATCAAAGAGGCAGATATCCTTCTGAGGGATCAAAACCGAAGCTGTGCGCTTTTTTTCTGTTACCATGGTGAATGAAATTTTATCAGATTTATGCTCATAAAGGCTGCTTTTCATCTTTTTTTTTTTTAAATGCCATTTTCTTGTAAATCCTTTTGCTTTTAACTC
>NW_023418027.1:0-508 GCF_002922805.2 Oryzias melastigma | reverse complement strand
AGGAAGTAAGGCTGCTCAGAGTAACGATGTGCCTTGGATAGCTGCATTACAACTCAGTTCCAATGATAATGATGTCCCAGCAAGCAGTTTTCTGAGCATGACACCAAAAGACATCAAAGCTGCTCAACAAGAAGATGAGTCAGTAAGAGAAGTAATCTCCTTAAAACTAAAAGCATGGACACCTAACGAGAAAGACAAACGGACAATGAGTAAACGAACACGAAGACTTCTGTATGAATGGAACAAGTTGGAGGTCACCAATGGACTATTGTACAGAATAACAGAACACAACAAACAACTTGTCCTCCCTGAACAGTTAAAACCGGTTGTATTAAAGAGCTTGCACAACGACATGGGTCATAGTGGTTGTGACAAAGTAATCCACCTGGCTCGTGAGCGTTTTTACTGGCCCTACATGCAGCAAGAAATAGAAGACTACGTGACAAAAAAATGCATGTGCATTAAACAAAAACGGCCAAACATTTCTCAGAGAGCCCCAATGGGATCC
>NW_023418026.1:9792-10832 GCF_002922805.2 Oryzias melastigma | reverse complement strand
GTGCACATGAGTCACAGCAACCCCGTTTGCTCTGTGGAGCTGCTGTGCTGCTATCAAATTTGTTTTGGCTGAAGAATGCGGCGTTTTTAATTTTCTGTACAGACAGAGAGGTGGAAGATGTTCATCTGTCTGGGTGCGTATTTAAGGAAAAAAACACCAATCGACAATGTTGACGTGGTTGAAAATCATCTTTCACTTTCTCTCCCCAGATGATTCAGACATAAACAGAATTTAGTTTGAAAACTGGAAAAAACTACGTTTATATGATTTCAGTTGCACAATTTCAGTTGCGCAGTTTCATTTCTGCTAAAACTATTTTATAATTAACAAATAAGGGAAATAGTTTTTTTAAGAGTAAGATGTGATAATTGACTTAGTCATAACTCTCCTACCTTCTAGTCTGACTATCCGCACCTGTTTCTTGTCACATAAATGAAAAGGCTTCACAACAAATGTGTCTTTTTCTGAACTACATTAGCAATTCACTAAGTGTTTTTGATCTGCTTAACATCAAATTCTGTTAATTTAGGATCAAACAGCTACACAGCGTGGATGTCTTTTTTGAACAGCTAGTATATGTTTTTGATGTTAAATGATCCTGTTTTCCAGTATATTTTTATAGTCCAACATAAAAACAAGATAAACTTTGATGGTTGGCAGGAAGAGACTCCTCTGGCTTTTTTTCCTCAACACGATTACCTGCTTTAAAAATCCTCGCATGCACCACAAGTAACTTTGAGCTTATATGAAAAAAGAAAAAAGTTAATTAATGGTACAAGTGTATAGTTGACTTTTAGCATGTGAAATGAATAAGTTGCACATGCCGGTGTTTCAGCTTTGGACAGAGCCTACAAATGAAGATTGCTAACAAATGCCAAGTCCAACCATCTTTTTTCCCTTGTCTTTAACAGATAAAAACAAATCCAACTCAGCGATTTAGCATAGGCTACCTTAGCCATTTAGCTTCAACAAAATTAATTTGGAAGAAAGGAAAGAGGATTTTTGATATCTAGGATGATGATGTTTCAAACAGAAGAGAA
>NW_023418026.1:0-1259 GCF_002922805.2 Oryzias melastigma | reverse complement strand
AAAAAACATTTCAAGCAGACAATGTTATCAGCAGACACGCTCAAGCCATGAAATCTTCAGAGGGTTTAAAGCTCCGTTCAAACATAGGCGTATTTTGGACTTGATCTTTCCTTTACACTGCCTTCATGATCTGCATTCTCTCGTGCAGCTGTACCATATCATACCTGTTCACACCCACTTTGACATGTTATGAACTGTATACGTTACAAAAGTCAAACCACTGACAGTTTCCGTCAACTTTCACCACTTGTAAAGATGGAAAACTACATGGTAATTACATATAATTGGCTACAGTGGATGAAAAATGATTACAAATATATGTTTTTTTTACAATAAAGGGAATAAATCTACTCACACAACTAAACTTAACAGTGGAGCTTGTTTAATTCAAATCATTATTTATGAAAGAATTTATTGTCCATGACTCTGCTTTGAATGCTAAATCAGTCTTTGAGAACAGTACTTTTATTAACCGTTCAACGCCAGAGATATCGCCTAAATAAAACATACTCTGACATACTGTAACTCTTCGATCTTTTATGGGATCCATGTGATTTTGACGTGGATGAAAGGCTGATTCTCTGTCTCCGGTAAAGATATCAGAGAAATAAAACACTGAATGTATGTAAAATGGGACACTGTAATAGGCAAAAATAGATGTTGGACTTTCAACTAATTTAGGACTAAACGAGAAGTCATAAGGTGCATTTAGGTGTATTCAGACTGAACTAGAGTTCACTTTAAGTGAACCAGAGTTCGTTTCCCCAGAGAATCCAGAACACATTTTCTAGCCTGAATACACCCAAGTAAACCCAGATTGTTTTATTCTTTTTCCCCTCTTTGTCCTCAGCAGTCTTACACAGCTGAGTTTTATTATTTTAGTTTGGGATTGGACCTTGGTAGTCTTGATTTGCGGGCTTTGTTTATTTGTTTCCTTTAGGTAGTTTTGTTAGGCAGCCCTTAGCAGAGAGCGGCTGACTCCGACGTGGGTGGTCATCAGCAGTCTCCCTGACTTCATTTATGATTGGCCAAGGTTCCAATTCCCTTTTAGTTTGTCTTTTTGTTTAAACCAGCACTCAGATTATTTCATTTTTTTCTTTTCTTTCAGGACAAAGGGTTTCATTTATTTAATAAACTGTGTTCCTATTACTCTTACTGGTGTCCAGTTTTTATATTATTGTCCCATTTTGTATTTATTCTCCTAGACCTGAGCCAGGTGTGCCTGTTGGAGACAAAACATGGGGCCTGGGTAGCCAGGT
>NW_023418025.1:8838-10855 GCF_002922805.2 Oryzias melastigma | reverse complement strand
TAAAAGTATCAAAAGAAGCAAAGAAAATACAGAGATTTATCACTAAAAAAAACATCTGTGGATGATGGAGTGCATACATTGTCCTGGATTCTGTATCCTCCTGAACAGCCGGACCAACATGGCAACTCTTAAATATTTTCAGGTGTGGAGGATTCCCATTAGGAAAACACAGGAGTTAAACTTAATGAGCAAAATCAAAAAAATGAGAAAAAATCTAAAACCAACAGTAACTGTTAGAGAGTTCATAAAAAAGTTGGACAAAGCAAAATAGTGAGACACATTAGTTAGCATATTAAAACAAGCAAAAATAAGTATGCAGTAAAAAAAAGCACATTTAAAATAAAAAATATAGAAAAAAATTATCAAAGTAGAGGATTATTGACATAAAATAGATGAAAACTAAGTAAAGTAATGAGGTATGATTTAGCTAACTATCAAGTATTCCTGATAGAAATTAATTCTGTTAGAATCTCTACGAATGAATCATGAATCCAAGACTTTTTGTCGTTTTCCCTACAATTCTTTGATTAATATTTCTGTTTCTCCATATTCTTATGTGATTAAAGTCTGCTGACACCTTCCCTAATTAGGAATTACCAATAAATAAGGAATAAAGCTTTAAAAAATAGGTTGGAAATTGAGAAATACTCTGCAACACTAATGAATCTTCACAAACACATCAGGGTAGATCTCCTCTGATTTGCAAGGCGGGTAACGTAATCGAAAAATAATGAACCAGTATTGACTTCTGGCTTTTTTAGCTGCTTCCCTGTTTTTAAGGGTTTATTTTTGTTAAAAAACAAACTGCTCCTTGATCCTTTTTTTTAAATAAGCCTGGAAACCATTTTTGAACAAACAGATGAACCCACTGAGGATTCCGGCGGAAAAGAAAGATCTAATCAAAAAGGACAAACGCAACACACATCGAACAGCTAATCAAATGACGCTCCATCTGTCGAGGACGTCAAGGGGAATTTTCATTCACGCACTAAGGTGAAAGGTCATGTTTTTTCCCTCCCAGTGATCATCTAACGGGGATTTACCGTGCGCCATCAGAGGTCCCTCCACACCAGCACAAAGCTGCTCTTTACTCCTCTCAGCCCAACTCTCTCTGTCGTCATAAATAATAAAAACCCAATATGTAAGTACACATTAAATATTCAATGAAACAATTTTTAAAAAATTGTTAATTTGAAAAAGATACATATTTTAAACTTGATAGCAATTTGGAAAAATAGATACATTTTAGTATTGAATTTAATTTTTAATTTGCGTCTATTGGTTAGGAGGACATGATTGACACCAGGTGATTGATGTCATTTTCAGTCCAAAACAGCGTCTACTGTTGGCGCCATTGTCGTCATCAGAGGAGGGAGGACATCGGCGGTGACAAAAAATAACTAATGTAGTTCTGGAGCGGAAATGACATCACCATAAGTTCAATCATCAACTGTCCATCATGAACTAGTAATTAATTCCTTTAAAAAATGTTAATTTTAGCTAAAATCGTCCCATACGACTTTGCCCTACCCCTACATTTAGCCCTTCAAACAGAGAGTTATGGAAAAATGTCTTCAAATTTGGGCATTACCTCTACCTGATGACATCATCAAAAGTCGCTGATCAACTACGTTAGTGCGGCACTGCTAGCACTTAGAAATACATAACTTTTATAACTTTAAAAAGGTCTCCCTGCCCCAACATTTAGCCCTCCAAACAGAGCTATGGAAAAATAATGTCTTCAAATTCGGACGTTAGTTCCACTCGATGACATCAGCATTAGCTGACGGTCAGATACGTTACCGTGGCACTGCTAGCGTTCGGGAATACATAACAAAATTTGTTTTATAATTTTAAAAAGATTATGCTTAATCTAAATTTCCAATTTCAATCCATTTTTCCTTACTTTTTAAAAAAAAATTATAAACGACAGAGTATATTTAGTCAAAAGCTCTTTTATTTTAACATCTCCTTTGGGAATTGACCTGAATTCAAAGTGCAATTAAATACCAGCAGT
>NW_023418025.1:0-1787 GCF_002922805.2 Oryzias melastigma | reverse complement strand
AGGTAGTTTCCATAGAAATGTTGACTCGTACCAACTTGAACCAATTCCTGGCTGCATCTGTATTGTGAAAAAATAGCAACTGAATTGATTTCATATCCGAATTTTCAAAATAAAATAAAAGTTATAAAAAAGAAAAGTAAAAGATGAAAAACAAAATAAAACTGTGTTGCAACTACATTTTTTTAAACTCCCTTACACAAAATTACAGAAATATTAGCTTTTTAGTTCATGGAAGACTTTGGTGCACATTTTGATTTGTCAAAAAGCAAGTACAGGTAGCTCAGTCAGGATTTATGTCCGGGCCAGCAGGGTTTAATGTCTGAGAATAGTTGAGAAGGGTTCAAATCTTTCCAAGACTCATTTGGTGCTCTTCTAGTTTTTGGTACATGTTAAGGATGCCTCCTCTGAGTAATTCTAGCCTGAGGTTTACCAGGTGGAGGCAGCCAAAGAGAGCCCTTTGCTTCATGCGGGGGTCCCTGGAGGGATTATAGACACACACAGTGTTTTTATTCTTAGAGAGAATTTCAACTGAGTGAAATGATCAGAGACCATCCAGGTGTCAGTCATGACAAGGACCTGTCAATATCACCACATGCTACGTTTGTTTGATTGCACCACCCAAATTAAGTCTCATTCGTTCATCATTTTCTAACTTTTGCCTGATTTTTGACGAAAAAGGGACATTGGAAAAAATAGAATATCTACTCCATATCTTCTACTGTAGTAGTCATAAGAAGAGAATTGTGTGGGAAGAATAAAAAAGTGAGTCAAGACAACAAGGTCTAGTTCTCATCGTCCACCCGCCACTACCTGAAGCATTGCATAGGAGAGTCAATGGATCGACTTTGATCTGCTTGATCATTTTGTCTTTCAAGTGTGATTTAAGGAAAAGTTCAGAAATGCAGACGTTGAATAGCAGATGAGCTTTCAAAGGCAAAGACGGCTGATGGATTTCAAACATGTTTTCTCATAAAAACCTGAGGTTTACAAGGATTCTTGAAGCAAAAAAAAATACAGCAAAAAGTCCATCTCATTTTAATAAACAATCAGTCAAATGTCCTTCCAACAAAAAAGTATTAGTACACATTGATATACTTCACGAGGCAATGTATATGCTTTCTTAAAATAATTATAGTCTAAAACCTCCAGAATTACAGACTTTATTAGCTGAAGACTGAGGAATTTGCATAGTAAACTCTTAGGCTTTCTATTTCAAACATTTTGATTGTGTGTCACTTCAAGTAAAGAACTTTCTAAATGTTAAAACTCGTATTTTGGTCACATCCTCTATTTAGCTCATCAGTGTTCCTTTAGGATGCAGATAACATGACATAAAGTCTTGTGTTTACAGAGCTTGAGGGGATGTTTTTTTTAACCCTTCCGCTCTCCTTAGTTTGTTTACATTAAAAGTGGGGTCATCTGGACCCCCCCAAGACAGTGCGCTGAACTTTTTTTTATCTTTGATTTTTAAGTTTCACTAATGTCCATGACAGACATAAAATCCTGTCCACCTTTGTCATGGAAGAAATCACGTATCAATATGTGGTTGGAGTCAACTGGACCCCAAAGAGAGCGGAAGGGTTAAGGAAACAAGATTCAAAAGGTGCAGGCTTTGTGTTAATTTGTGTCTCCACTGAAAGGTTACTTTGGTAAGCAGATCCAATTTCGTTCAGATCTTTGAAAAAATAAAAGATAGGCTGAACCTGAAATTATTCATACCCCGGGCACTTTTATATTCAAACATTCAACCTGCAAGTTTCCTCTCCATTGGAAATGAAACAGGTGTT
>NW_023418024.1:9111-10843 GCF_002922805.2 Oryzias melastigma | reverse complement strand
ACAATAAACCTTGTTTCAAAACTTTATCTTAGATCGTACTACACATGAAAAATGAAACGTATTTTATCATATATACCATTTATACCATATAACTTTCATTTAGAATAATGAACATTTTGTTTACACAATTCTATCAAACAAGATTTTTTTTTTTTTTTTTTAAATGAACTTAAATGGATAGGGGTGGACTACCCTTCCATCAAACAACGTCGGGGATTATTCTGCCCCTTTTAGACGATGTTTGTTTATGTCACAAAGTCCTTAAGATGTGTTGGAGTCCTCTTTGCTCTTTGAGGTCGACTCTCTTTCTGCTTCGGTGCATCAGGCGTTGCTGTAGTAGGTTTAATCCCGTCATAAAGCAGAGAAGCGTCCTGTTCAGGTTCAATCCATAACTTCACGTGTGACACATGTCTCATCTTCTTTATGCCGTTCTTCTCCAGCCATACCGATGGACCTTTTCGGCTGATGACAGTGTATGGTTCAGGTTCAAATGGTGTTGACAGTTTGTTTTGCTTTTGCTGACGTAACAATACTCTGTCTCCTTGTTTCACTTGACTTTCTTTTGCTCTTCTGTGTCTGTCTGCATCTTCACGTCCCTTCTCCTTCCTCACAGCATCAGCCCTCCGAACAGCAACATCATCCTTTGTTGGAGTTTGTTGGAAACTCGTGAGCTCTGGAAGTTTGGTTCTGATTTGACGGTTGAACAATAACTCAGCTGGANTTCACGTGTGACACATGTCTCATCTTCTTTATGCCGTTCTTCTCCTTCCTCACAGCATCAGCCCTCCGAACAGCGACATCATCCTTTGTTGAATTTTGTTGGAAACATGTGAGTTCCGGAAGTTTGGTTCTGATTTGACGGTTGAACAATAACTCAGCTGGACTGCGGCCTGTGACACAATGAGGAGTGCTTCGGTAGGCCAAAAGAAAAACATCCAGCTCCGCCCTCCAATCCTTTCCTTCGGCATGAGCAGAACGTATAGCCTTACAAAGCGTTTTGTTCTGTCTCTCAACTTCTCCATTAGCTTGAGGCCAATATGGTGTGATGCGACGATGTGTGATTCCGTTCTCCTGTAAATACAGCTTGAATTCTTTTGAGATGAACGGAGTGCCGTTGTCTGTCACCACACTTTCTGGGAGACCGTGAGTCGCAAATAAATGTTTCAAAGGTTTGATTATGTTCATTGAAGTGGGGTTTTGAAGAATGTCAGCACTCACCCATCTGGAGTAGTAGTCTGTCACTACTAAGAGGTGGTGCCCTGATGGAAATGGTCCACACATGTCCATAGCAAGCATCTGCCATGGTTTCTCTGGGAGCTCCGTCCTAACAGTAGGGACATCTTGTGAAGTCGCACTGTTGATTTGACATGCATGACAGGATCTCACTAAGTCTTCCACTTCTCGATCAATCCCTGGCCACCAAACTTTGGTTCTCAGTCTTTGCTTTGTTTTTACTATGCCTTGATGGCCTTCATGAGCTAACATTAGCGTCTGTCGTCGTGCAGCTAGCGGCATCACAATTCGCGAACCTCTCAACACAATATTGCCCATGGTACAAAGTTCAGTTTTAACGGTTTGGTATGCATGGTCACATTTCCTCCAGTCACCACTTTTCATACAGCTGCGCACAACGTTCAGAGTAGGGTCTGCTGCTGAAAGTTCTTCTATCTGTTGTGGAGTGAACGCGTGTGGCACTGCGTGCTGAGTCACCCAGTATACATGATCCTCCATC
>NW_023418024.1:7162-8624 GCF_002922805.2 Oryzias melastigma | reverse complement strand
AGCATTTGTTGGACGGTGTGTATTTTCTACAGCTTCGATCTTTGACTGGGCTGCTCCAATTCCATTTTTGGATAAGACGTGTCCCATGAATTTCAGTTGTGTCATTCAAAACTGATATTTCTTTCTGTTGACCGTCAGTTGATTCTCTTGGAGTTGTTGCAGTACTCGGTGTAGTCTTTCGTCATGCTGCTGCATGGTTTCACCTGAAACAATGATATCATCAGATATGTTGTGTACACGTAGAATCCCTTGGAGCACATGTCCAATGATGTGTTGGTATATTTCCGGTGCAGCTGAAATGCCAAACATCAGTCTTTTATAGCGCCATAGCCCTGTGAGTGTGACAAAAGTTGCAATAGATCTGGATTCTGGCTCCAGCTCTATTTGATGATATCCCCACTTCAGATCTAACTTTGAAAAGACTGTGGCTCCTGTCATTTTCTCCAGGATTTCATCTATGATGGGAACGGGGTGTCTTTCTCTTATTTTTTAGCCTCATTTGCCCTGCGCATATCCACACACAGTCAAGGCTCCTTCTTTCCATGCACAACAACCAACGGTGAGACCCATGAAGTCGGTCCATTGACCCTTTGGATCACATCAGCATCTTCGAGTTGTTTTAGATTTTCCTCCACTTGCTTCTTCAAACTAAAAGGAACTCTCTGAACTGGCTGAGCAACTGGCTGCACACTTTTATCTATATGCAGTTTCAGTTGGAAGTATCTGAGCTTCCCCAAACCCAAAAAAACAGTCTTTGTACTTGTCCTCAAGCTCAGTAGTGAAAACTTTAACAAAATGTTGCTGAACTGAGTCCACCTGTTCAAATTGACCGATGTGTAGAAGTCTCAGTAGCAGTTTGTCTTCCCAACACACAAATTTGTGCTTCTTGGACAACTTGGGTGCAATGACAGCTTCTGACGTCTCACTAGCTCTGAAGCTAGCAGAAAAGACACCTTTAACATGGAGTGCGTTCTTTGACTCAAAGGGATAGACTTTCTTCACTGGGTTCTGTAGCTCAATGTTGCTGCTCGATTTTAACAGTTTAAAGATGCATTCTGTCATTATGTTACATGAAGCTCCAGAATCTATCAGCATCTTCACTGGTTGGTCATTAATCAATACTGTCAATGTTCCCTCTGCAGTACAATCTTCGATTGTAAACACATGATCATCTTCACTGTCACTGTGCTCTTTCTGAATTTCTGTGGTAACAACTATGTTAACTTTGTGCAGTGGCGGTTCTACACTGAATTACTCCCCGGGCGAGACCGCACCTCGTGCGCGGCTTATGTGACAGTTAAATCCATTAAATCAGTGCAATAAAGCCAGGATTAAACTCTGGGATGGATGTTTGTGGTGGGCAGCAGTGGAGGAGAAGCAGACTCCATCCTGGTTATGTTTGAGCCTCAGAGATGAAGAACAGAGACTCACCTGTTAAAGTCAAGAGCTTTTCTGCCGCCAA
>NW_023418024.1:0-4897 GCF_002922805.2 Oryzias melastigma | reverse complement strand
ATCTCAACAAAAGAAAGGAGACAAAAACATTTTTTTCTGTTTTTGACGGTTTTACAGATGAACCAGAAGATAACTTGATTATGTGATTAATCTTGTCGTTGAAGTGAAATTATAATTGATTCCTTCATTTTTTCAGTGGTGGGTTTTCTGCAGTTTTCTATCCAAAGTCAAAGGCGACCAGAGCTGACATGAGATAACGGTGTCATCTTCTGCATAAGAAACTCACGGTGCTCATTGCCGCTCACAGGCAAATGGTAAATAAGATAATTGCATGATAATCTTATACTGTTGTTGGCAGAGGATTAAGATTACATTTTATGGTTGCTTAGGTTGTTGTCGTGGCAACGTTTGAAGTAGAGTGTGAGTGAGAGAACCAGGCGGTATGCAGCCCTGCTACATCCTTTCAGTGGTGTTCAATATTACAGAGTGGAGTAAACTGTAGCTGTAGCCTGAGTCCGATGCTGAGAAGAAAACACTGTTGCAGACTGTTGCAGGGCACACCGTTGTGTAGATAGAAACAGTAGGAAAAGCTCTTAAAAATATATTAAATAAATCTGTTTTTAGATAAAAATGTGTTATGGCATCTCAGTAATAACTACATGCACTCATATGTAGGTTATGTTGATTCTCGTCACTTCAAACACAGAGTAACACTCGCCGTATTTGGATGGTTTAGGGATTACTGCTGGACTTGATGCTGCAGGACGTACATTTTTAAATGCTGGGTTGCTGTGGGATGGAGACGGATGTGAGTGAGGTGGGAAAATGGCTTTATGGCAGAGCTAGATGACAGAGAATATGAAAGCTGTGTTTTGCATGTGGTTTTTCCCCCAACCAGCTCCTCGCCTAAACTCCTGCAAACTACAGAGAGCCCCTGGTGGCACAATGGATGAAGTTCAGAATATAGGCCTCCAAAATGGAAAGCCTTTTGTTTTTCTTTTCAGTTAAAATGTCAAAACAAATTCTGCGTGTGCCAGATCTTCTCAGTGGAAGAGATCGAGCTGCCTTAGGCTTTTCTTTACCATTTCGGTTAATAGTAGTGGATTCTGCAGTTTACTGTGAGCTACTGATGTAAACCCTGGAAGATCGAGGACGTTTGAGGGTAGCTGAGCTAAAGTTTGAAGGACAAAGAAATGTATGTGTGAAGGATTTTCCAAGGATTTGTAAATGTTTGACAAAGAAAGATGAGTAAAGACAGACAGAGGCTGTGGTGAAAAACCGGGTTTTTGAAGGAAATAGGAGACCAATCAGAATGAGTTTTCTGAAGACAGAGTATCCACCCTAAGGATACACATGATAAAAAAGAAAAAAAAAAACCATAATCCCAAATTCAACCTCTTGGCACAGGTGTTGCCCCAACATTTTTAATTGGATGGACAGCCAGCACAGATCGCTTTGAAATAAAAATGTCAAAAGTCCACCGAAGTTTAATGCAATCATTGGGTCTAGATCCACAGTTGAACTACACTAAAACCTGCACAAATGGGACCTAGTGTCTTTCTGCTGGACTCAGGATTCAGGATTAAACCACAAATTTTCCCAAGGGCAGCTGTGACTGCACCTCACTGCACTCCCAGGGGAGGGCTGAAATGCAGAGAACAAATTTGACCAGCCAGATATGTTACAACTAAGAAACTTTACATTTATTTTGTTGTCATTATAATTGTTGTAAGTGTGGAAAACTTGAGCCTTCATGTGTGAAGTGGCGCTCTGTGAGGTATGTTTCCAATTCTCTCACTGGTACAATAAACGCATTTTTACTCTTTAATTTGATACACTCTGATTATATTTAATAGAGTTTAAATTAGCTATTAGGGAATGAGAGCCATTGTAATGAAAGTCTTGAAATGAGCTGAAGATGTGATGCATCGTGTGCAATAATGGATTTAATAGTGGGTCCAATCACGCTGATCTGTAAGCACATTTCTAGAGGTGAGGAGGACCAGAGTGCTATTAGAAAATGCAGAAGGCAGCTTTTCGTAAGTCGCTAATGCACTAATCTGTCAACTGCAGAGAAAGCAGAGGGATTTCTGTTCTTCAGCCTTTAATGGAAAACCAGTCTCTCTCCTTGTGTAGTGCTTTGTATTTAAATGGGTCCAGATAATGAAAACAATTAATTGAGCTGATAGGATGTAGCTACAGGTAAGATAATTACATTTTTAAAGACATTTAATTATTGTTCTTGATTTTTAATGAAAAAGAAAAAGCCCAGCACTGAGTAGCTATAATGAAAACCATTCAGCTTTTTTAATGTGGAATCGTGTTGGCTCCTTTTCAGTGCTGCTGATACAGGACATTATATTCTGGTAATTAGTGGCAGTCAACAGATGGCACCGTTTTATTTAATTCCTTTTTTGTTTTCAGAAATATTTACATAAAATGTAATGGAAAAGGAATCATTTTGAAACTGTTCTTTTTTATTTAAAAGTAGAACAGATTCAGTGTATTCCTCCACCATCTGCCCCTCCACCCTCGATGTACTTCATGGTTGGGTTCTAAAAACTAAACTAAAAAACAAAGGTATGAGAATATTTTTCATACCTTGAAATAAATAATCAGTCTATATTTGTGAGTTTTTCCTTTGATGAGCCGGTGTCATGGAGGACTCGTGCCGGTGTGTGGAGACGGCGGCTCGTCCGCTCTGCACATGGCCCGCTCTGCCTGCTTTGAGCCTCGCTTACATCACTGCAGCTCCCTGGAGCATCGTCTCTGTTTTCTGAAGCAGATTTAAGGCCAAATGCAAACACATAACAGGAAGGCACTGTTATCAGCAACATAATGATTTTCTTTCCCCTCAGTGTCTTCAGGACACACCAACATACGAGAAAAATATGAAAAATGTATGAGGAAGAAAAGACAGCAACATTAAAGCCACAAGTGGATAGAAAACTATTATTTAAAAGAACCATTTTGTCGTTCTCTGTTCATCTTTTTACTTAAGGTTGACTTTTTCTAACCTTTTCTTAGATGCTTCACAAAATTTGCTCCTGATTTTACAAGAACAGAAGAAAAACATCCCCTGCAAATAAAAGAAGAACACATTCTAATTTGAGTTTTCCTCTGCATTTCCAGGTTGTTAGAGAACTCGTTGGTCAACGCAGAAATGAAGGAAGGAGAGATCCTGCCTCCTACGATTCAGAGGCTGATGAAAGGATACAACAAATACCTTCGACCTTTCTTTGACAGTAAGCAAACCCCACAGACTCACATGAAAATGCAGAAATGAAAGGCTTTAAATTGTAAATCTGTTCTTAAGTTCATTCCGAAATGCAGAAGGCCACATCTTCATTTTTGGGGGCATGCATTTCTTTGTTCTGTCAGTCTTCAGCTAAAAAACAAAAACTAAGAAATGCTGTTTTAATTATTGAACTGAAGTTGTTTTATAGTCTTTGTAATTTGAATTGTGGCAGCATTTTATGCTTTCAGAGTAAAATGTGATTGAATTTCATAGAACAGTGATTTTACTTTCCAACTAAATCCTTCCCCAAAGCGAATGCTCGTTGGTGTAAAATTATTTTATTTTTTGTAGCGCTGCCATACTTAGTGTGAAACCCCCTCACACATGTATTGTTGGCATTTAAACTTCTAAGATTTTCAGTATTTGATGCATAATTTATGTTTCAACACATGTAAGGATCACTCTTGGGCCGCATGGCCTCGGGCATCGCTAACAGGTTAGGAAAATGTGCTGCAGTTGTAGATCCGTTTCTCTTTTTAAAAACTACATCATCACTTTTGACGCACAAATAGCTTCCAAAGACAACTTTGATGCCAATGCATAGCAGGAGTATGATGCTGAAGGGACCAGAAATGTAAACCAACCTTTCTATGATGAATCTATGAGTTGGAAGAGATTGATTAACAGATGAAGCCAGGAGAAAAAAGCTAATAAAAATGGGGGAAAAAAAGCAACATACAAAAAAGCGAATCCTTTTAGAATATTTTTTATTTCTGTTTTTTCATGGTTATTCCACCTGAGCAATATGTTAGTTCATGTATAGAAAACTGTCCTCCTTTTAGGTTTTGCCTTCAGCACCATTCTTGGCAGAAGTTTAAAGATAAATCATGAAAGATAAGCGATTTAATTAGAAAAGACTAACAGTGCTCAAGTTCTTTCCATCAAGCAGAACAACTTTGTGTTCTATTGCTGGCAGCGTGAAGCTGATGGAAACATAATAAGAATCGCGCTGTCATTGACAAGCTCACACAGTTTTATATCCCATCTGGAACCTCATTAAAGGGTCTCTTCATGAGGACGGAGGAAAGCTCATGCTGTTAAAACAGGAAAACAAATGCACCAAACATGCACCTGAATCAGACTTTTACACTGATTAAAAAGTAAAACTTTGAGTCACTTCTGTCATTTTTACTTATGTCTGGAGGTACATTCACACTGGCCTCTGCAATGCACGTTCAAGCAGCCACTGCCAAGGAAAAGTATGTGTAAATGCACAGAAATACACATTTCAGGCTACTGCATCCAAAACTCTTGACTTCACACACCGCTATGCAAGTTTTAAGTTTGTTTTTGGTCTGTATGTACAAAACGCTCAGATAACTAAAGGCATTAAGGATTAAAGGCATTTGTCTGTGTTAGAAATATTTCTTTCACGTGCATTGAACAGTTTTGAGGTAAAAATAAAATTTAAAAGTAAAAACAAAGACTATTCCTGAGCGGGATTCGAACCCATGACCTTCTGAATGTGAGTCCGCAGCCATAACCACTTGACCGTCTATTGGCGGAATCTGCAATGCATGTCAAACTTAAATTTAAACAAGACATTCTATATTGCGATATCAGGAAGTCATTGTTGATGGTTTAAAGGCATTTGTCTGTGTATTTAATTACTCTTTAGAACCCTAAATCAACTCTTTTTGGCTCTTTACATCTACAAAT
>NW_023418023.1:650-10415 GCF_002922805.2 Oryzias melastigma | reverse complement strand
AAATGTACCTATTCTAAAGTGTGGAAACACACATTTTCATATATCTATACACATATGCTTACACATCCATATATAAACAGATTGTCACATATACACGACAGTCGTCCAAAGACATAATAAACATTATTCAAACATAGTAGTCATCTTTTGAAAAAAAAAACAAAAAACATCCATTTTCAGTTGTAGTTTTGTAGTCAGATATTCCATTTGGTTTTGTATCCATTGAGTTATTGTTGGTGGATTTGGTTGAAGCCAATTTAAAGTAATAATCTTTCTTGACCATTAGTAAGACATGTAAAATATAACAGATTTGATTCTTTTTTACTGAGACAGCAGGATGCTCTGCAGCAGTAATGACTGCAGACTCACAGCAGGTTGATGCTCGTGTCTCGTCCTGACAGCTGTGATGCTCTTGACTCTTCGTCTGATGTGTAGACACAACACATCTGTTTTTGTGACATATGGGGCTTTTTTCCTTTAATGAAAATTCTGTTCACCCTACAGCACCCAAGCAAAAGTATTTACATAATTTTCAATATGTTGCATTTTTCTGAGTGTCAAAGGTCCCTGGGTTAAAGTTTCACATGTCCCAGGAATGGGTTAATCATTATTTATTTTTTTAGAATTTTTTTCTTCTCAAATGCACAATTTCTAAGTAATTTTCGAGCATGTTTTTAGGATCTTTTTTTATTTTCCATTTTGTTACCACAGTTGAAAATAAAATAAAACTACTCTAATTTATCGTGTGTTGTCATACTGTATTTTGATCTATTTTTTATGACAAATACTTTTATTGGGGCAATTATATCAGGTTAAAATTACCCAGCAAAAGTGATGGTGTAACATTTTATAGCGAAAATGTTCTAGGGTTAAGGTGTCTTCAGACTGGAAAAATCTGTTGGTCCGTACTGAGTCTGCTTAATTTGGACCGGATCAAGTCTTGAACCTTGTGTTTGGTCTGTATTCAGACTGGAATCTATTGAAGATTTCTGCTTCAAACTAAAGCTTCAAAAACTAAATGAACTCTGGGTCACTTTAAGCAAACCGAATGTCTCCTGTCTTAATACAGTTTAGAAATTGCAAAAAAAAAAAGTTTATTGAAAAAAATATGAAAGAGAAAAAAAAATCTTTTTTTTTGCAATTCCTTTATTTTTGTTAAACAAATATTTGTGACTATTAAAAATATTTTAGCCTTTATGTAAAGAGATTTACAGTTGAAATTCAGGTGGTCTTCTGAAATATTTTTCAGGTCCTCATAACAGCACACTGTTTTTAATTCACAGACATACACTTAACTTACACCCTCCTCTAGTATAATCTATTCAACCAATCAGCACCTTTCCTTCCTTTTTGTCTTCTAGTCAGTTCTTATCACTCAAACCTGAAATTGTGTGTACTTATGTGTTATTATGAGGCCCTAAAATATTTCTGAATACAAAACAATTTGGCTAAAGAATTTTTCCACTTTAAATTTATGTACAGACTCGACTCAAGGACAAATTGGTATTGCAAAAGCAGAAAAATTATCCCAAACTTTCAGGTTTTTTTTTCAAGTAATCATTTTTTTCTAATTCAAAGCTTAAAATACATGACTTAACATCACATTGCAACAGTGACATTTTTTTCCACAGCTTTATGTTGTTATTGTGACACCAGAACATTATCTGAACATTTATATGAACATTTACATGAGGACGGGAACAGTCCACCGTTGAAAATGTGTGAATGGGAAACCTTCATACTTTCAGGTTTTCGGGCAGGTGTTCAAAGGCACCAGGATACAATCAGCTTTGAGTAACCTAATTACTTTAATGTCATATAAATCAGAAATCAAGTTTCCTGCAGAAATCCGTTTTTCTCCAAAACACATTAGACGTGGACCCCTCCAGCAGAGCGGAACTGGATAGAGGGTGTTTGTTTGAGTGGGTGGAGGAGTGGAGACTTGGTTGCTGCGGTGCACGTAAACCTGTGCAGCCAGGTATTTTCGGCGCATGTGAACTGTTCCCCCACAACACCCACCAGCTGAGCTCAGAGCGGTGAAGAGGCTGAACTGGACCTAAAGCGTCCAGGTGTGAGTTCTGTTCCTGAGTAGGGTTTTGTTTCCGTGGTGCTTAGCTGCACTCCATTGTTGTCTCTGAATGTCAAGAGGTGCTGCATGAGTACGAGTCTGAACAAACAACAACCCCCCCCAGATGGACACTGTTTGACCAATAGTTCGTTTGAAAGAAATATGCACCACGAATCCACAATCAAAGATAGGATCCAGTGATGGAGCGTGTGGCCCTCTGGTTTTTGGAGTGATGGCTGTCGATGATGAAGATAACCACGAGGCTTCCTGAAGTGACTCAGACTCCTTTGTTTGCCAGCAGCCGCAGGAACTTCTGTGGTGAGCGGTGACGTAAAGGACGAAGCCCAGACACCATCCGTCATCACAACAGGGAAATTCAGGATCTCTCTTGGCGTTCCTCCCGTTCCAGAAAGAGGGGGAGGGATAGTGGTGGGGCGGGGTGGGTTCCTGTAATGGCATTTGATGATGACTTCTGTGCGTAAGCTGCTGCTCTTACTCTGAGTGCTTACTGCTGTCAGGTCAGGTGAAAACCCGGGCTGCATTCCAATGAGGCTGCAGGTTTCTCTGCTGAAGCTCCGCCTTCATCGTTTGTCCTCTAAGACCTAGACTCAAGAGTCCAGCAGGTTTGACCATAGCAGCTTCACGCTCGCCAACAATCCACATCTCCTTTCATGGATCTGGCACTTACAGGTTCACAAAGTAAACAGGGGAAATGGTGCATAAGTAAAAGCATATTTACGCACTCGTGACCTGGAAATGTGCTAACTCATTTGTGAACTTTCGCTTTCCTTCTTACTAATGTGAGACCATCTCACCTGAAAAGAGGTGAATGTGACACACTCAGTTCTACTTAAGAGGTTATCACCCTGGTCTTTAATCATGTTACAGCAAAAGAGACATTTGTTTGGATTTATGCAATTAAACTTGGTATTCATTCACAATATGCACAGGAAAAAAATCAGACAACAAAATTCAAGGATCTTCTGTGTTCCTGAAACCTAATACCAGATATCCTGCGGGATCTGGAAATCCAAAGGGGATCATCTATGCTATTACACAGTAAAATAACTAGAGAGTCGGATATTTGAAGAACAGAAAACAGTATTTTACTGTTAAGTAAGTAGGTGTGTGTCAGTATAAAGTTTCTGACTTTGCCAAGACAACATGATTATGAACCCGGGAGTAAAAGTCATAGGATTTAAAGATTTTCAAACAATCGGAAATAAATTAAAGACTGGAGAAAACTGCATGTAGACCTCCGGAACACCAGCGGGCGCAAGAGTCACTGAAAAGATGAGATGTAGCAAAGGAACAATGTGGTTCACTCATTGACGGTATGTAAAGGAGCTTACACACCGTCTGTGTCGACTCGTGTTTAAATGACCACTTTAAATGAAGAGTCTATGCAAACCTGTGCAGACCAGAACTTCCGGAAACACACGTGACTGCGCATGGCTACGCAACTTTTTGAGTCCAGTTGCAGGCTCTACATAGAAATGGGCGTTTTTTGATTGTGCGCATAAAGTTCAACCTAGTTGAGCATTTTCACGCTGAATCGTAGCAACGCAGAACTGTGACCAATCAGGGACTCTCATTTGGTAGAGACGTGTGGCGTCCGCTTCAAAACACAAAAGTGCAAATCGTTGTAAACATGATCACAAAGCAGACATTAATGATTGCAGTTTGTGCCTAGTTTGATTAATATGACTCCAAGAAGGAGATTTAAAGGATCAGAACTTTGAAACAAAAGCCAGGAACGAGATGTAAAGGATTTGCACCACTTTGACTTTGTGGACCGAGCCTCTGCCTGTTGTAGGAGGCGGACAGTAAAGACACAAAAAAAGAAGAATCTCCTCTATGCCGCTACCCGTGTGTATGGTGCTGGTCCAGTGTATACAACACTAGCTGGATAGAAGTATACGCTGGCTCCAAGAAGCCAAAATTCCCTAAACTTCTATAGAGAAATAAACAGCTATTACTCAGTCAGTGTATTTGTCTGAATGTTATAAATGTTCTGGCGGGGCAGCCGTGGTGGAGGTAGGGTAGTCGACCTCTTATCGGAAGATTGCAGGTTCAATTTGCGCCATTTGTCAAAGTGTCCTTGGGCAAGACACTGAACCCCACAATGCCTCTGGTGGAAGGTTGGCGCCAGTATTCGGCAGCGGAGTGTGTGAATGAGTGTGTGACCCACACAAAGGCAGATTGGATTGAAGATTTTGAAAGTCTCTTGTCTAAATTTCAACAGACCATGGCATCTGAAGCTGTATGCACACCGGGCATGTGGTGTGTTCAGAAACACTGAGCAAGGATTTTTTACATGCTTTTAGCATATGGTGTTCACACAGGTCAAATTGTCAAAGTGGTGCAAATCCTGAGTCTTGCTCCAAGCTTTTTCTTTCACGGCTCTATTCCGAAAGACTTGGTGTCATAGAATTCACATCTGCAACGGTTGATATTTCCGTGTTTTGAAAAGGAAGCTACCCACACGTCACTACCAAATCCAAGTCCCCAATTGGTCAAAGTTCAGTGTTTTCCCGATTTAGCAGTCAAAGGTTCAACTGGTTGAACTTCCATCATGCAATCATGAACGCCCAATCTGTAGGTAAAGCCCGAGAACTTGCATAAGGATGAAAAACCTGTGTAGGGACACATGAACGTGGGTTTACGTTCGTTGGCATAGACTTTTCATAGGAAGTGGCTGGTTGAACGCAAGTTGTAGCAGTCGGTATGAATGCAGCTTGAGAGCATGCTCCCAGCAGCGGCCGATCATGTGATTACACTGAAGGTTTAACTAGCATGCACTGCTTTCTGTCACACGGGGACAAAGATCCCTTTTTTCAGAGGTAAAGATGTTTGCCTGATTGCTTGTATCAACCCTCTTATATGCACGTAGCAGCTTCATAGCAGCTGATTGGTCTTCAGGTAAGCTAAAGTCAGTAGGGAGGGAGGTAAACAGGTGTGCAGCTCCTGGCCTCCACCTTTGTGTTGACAATTCAAATTCATTTCCCGTTTGATGCTGATCAAACACGCACAGATGACGGCAAGGCAACAAAACCTCTGCTTGTTTTAGTCTATAAAAGTTACTATCTCATGAGCGGAAATTAAAAGTCCCTGTCCTTTCTGTCTTAACTGTGTGGTGTCCTCATTAAACCATCAGGCGGTTCAGAACTCCCGAGGTTTATGATTAATGGTTTACAGCAGGAGTTTAAGGGGAGCAGGGTCAGAGCCTCTGGGCAACAAAAACAGAGGCGTTTGGGGATTTATCAAAAATTTCTTAGAAATAAGACCATGAATGTGATGGAGGCATGAATGTGTGATTTCTTTCTAAGCTCTCCTCCACATCCTTATATTTGCTACTCAAGACAATCTGTACATTTTATAAATGATGGTTACATCTAAAAGAGAAAGAAACTGTCCAAACTTGCTTGGGTTTCTCTCAGCAGCAAAAGTCTGCAACAGAGCCGTCCGAGGTGACAGACGTTAAGACACACGGGACTCTGGAGTAATACAAATACGGTTTTTGGAACAGAGGACCAGGAGAAACCAGAAAGAGACTTCTACAGATACTTCTTTTTTAAACAGAAAAACAGAACCAGGAAGGAGATGACAAATTAAATATGTATTTTATATTTACTCCTGTTAAAGATTTTATTCTATGTGGTCAAAGTCATAAAAAAAAGTCCTTCGTCACATCTTACAAGCTGCAAGAAACCTAACAATATCCCCAACAAACAAATGTTTACATGGATGTGACGGCTTAAAATTGTTGAAACTCACACAAACTTAATCTGCACCTTGTCTGGGTAAGTGTGTACAAGCTTGTCTGCGCTCTGTTGGAGTGCATAGCAACTACTGACTGAGGCAGGAACCTGGAGCATCCACAAGAGAAACAACGCTTGAATCAAGTGGGTAACACTTCAATCCATCTGTTGCATTTGAACCCTTATGCTATCTTAAGGTGCATTCCCACCAAACGCGATTCGCGTGGCGGAGGCGGCCAGCTCCCATGTTAATCAATGGTACAGACGCACTCTGAGGCGAATTGAAGCCCCGCTGCGCGATTTGAGCGACTGGTGCGGCGCAAAGGTCTGCCAGCAGCTCGATTTGAGTGGTGAGGCATGAATCGGGCAGCACACCCAAAATGTATACATTTGAAGTTTGACGGGTTGCTGCGTCGCATCTACCAATCAGGAACTCAGCTTTGGGAACGTGATGTTTTCAGTGACTGATCAGTGGGGGCAAATTCCGTTTTGTGTGAAAGCACCTTAATGGGGTCCAGATGACCCCACCCTTATATCGACATGTGATCCCTCCCATGACAAAGGTAAACATAGGTGCACAGGATTTTATGACTCCCATGGACATCAGTGAAGATAGAAAATGTTGTCTTGTGGGGTCCAGATGACCCCACTTTTAATGTAAACATGCTTAGGATAGCACTAGGGTTAAAAGCGTCTGTATGCTGTGACTCTGTAGCAGGGAAACCTCATATCCTGCTATTAGTGATGCTTTCTTTGTAATTTCTCAAAAACTTCCAGATCTGAACTTTAAGCTCCAGGAGCACACATTAAGCATAAAAGTGACTCTATGGCGAGAATGAAAGCACAATCATGAACACATATATCTGGCTAAGGGTTGTTATTACATGAAATTGTAAGAGTGTTGTGGCACTAAAACCTATAGATTGCAGAGACTCTTAGCTGATGCTTCTTTCTTTAATCCTGTAACACCAGAGATGTCACTGGCAATACCTAAAAAGCACATGCTCTTTGACCTACTGCAACTCCTCGACCGTTCATGACCGATCAACGTGGCTCTGCGGATTCTGGTGCTATAAAAAGGGACTTTTTATATTGACTATTCACATAGGTGTTGCACATCAGTACAAAGTTGTTTTTTCCACTTCAGAATCCCCTTTAAGTACGTGTATTTTACAGTTAAGAGTTACAGTAGAGTGTAAACACTTGAGTAAGAGCTCTGGTGTAAAAGGTTAAGCCGATATCTCCATTGACGATGAGATCACTTCTGATTGCATCCTTCCTGCCAAACGTGCTGAATTCTGTCAGGTTAGTCTGGTTAAATCTGTCTAAATTGGTACTTTCTTACAGCAGCGTTCATGGCTCCTTCCTAATTTGGAAGTGGCTCCTGTTTCTGCCTGTTCCTGCTGGCACTAATTACACTGATTCTCAGCACCTGCTTCTCTCAGCGTTTAAGCTCCAGAGTTTTGATCAGTGGGAATCAGACTGATGGATGTCACGTGCTTTGGACCCAAAGGGTTCTTTCTGTGTTGCTCTGACTTGTTTGTCTGTTGAGACCCGTTCTTAGGATTCAAGTCTGATCCTGCTTGTCTGTCCCCATGAGGGACTGGGGGGCTTGTCTCTTGATTGGGTGGCATGACTGTGTTTCAGAAGACACAGCCAAATGAACATTGTTCATTCCACAACAGTTCAAAGCAGTGATTTGGATAACTACTGCTTTTCCCTCCATCATTGAGGAGAAAAAAATAAATACATCAGGAACAATTAGTTATTTCCTGAGTCATAGGGTCCATTGCAGCATCATGTTCAAGAGGACCAGGCTGCAGACAACAACATGGCCCCAAGATGGGACCAGAGCATCATTAGCCGAAAGTCCTCGACCAAAGTTTGAGCGAGGCTAACGCTTTTCCCTAAGAAAAACACTGGTAATAAGTTATGGTTAGTTAGAGTTAAGGGTTGGGGTTACAGTTAGGAATCTTCTAGTAAAGATACGTAAATTCAGCTTCCGGTTATAGTTGCAACATTTCCGCTTTCGGCCAATTATGTTTTGTTTGGGCACCATCTTGCTTGCAACCAGGTCCCTCTCGTCATATATGCTCTTTACTTGATCAGAGTTGATCCAGTTGTCATCATGTTTGGCAGGCCTAAAAGCTCACTTGATTCATTGTTCAGTTCTGGTCAACTTTGTAACAAGGGGCTCAGTCCCTACTTTAAAAAACATTCTTGTACTTTTAATTTCCTCTGGAATTCAAATGGATGAATTTGATGAAGCATCAATTATGTAAAAGTAGTAAAAAAGGAATCACTGCAGTTTCTCCCTTCACAGTATTGCCAAGGATCTTGCAATACAATATGTATCACGATACACGTCTTACGATAAGATAGATATCGCAATATATCCCAAAACAATTTTTCACATTTTAGCAATCGTCTCATAACAACAAATTAACAAGGCTAACAAACATTTAACACAAGCTGGTTCTCGTGAGATTTTGTTGTTCTGGTGTGGTCTTGAGCTGCTCAAAGAGTGCTGTGCTGCCAACTAGTGGTCAGGGATTTAGGTAGAAAACAAAAGTAATACACCGAAGGACGCTCACAAATAATTAATTAGAAATCTCCTTTTCCGCGTTTTAAATCGATACAAGTATCGCCAAATGAAATATCATGATATATCACCAAATCGATTTTTCCCTAAACCCCTACTTCACAGGTCGTAACTCTTGTGCTATTCTAGGCATATTTACATTAAAGCTGGGGTCATCTGGACCCCACAAGACAGCGGGCTGAACTTTTTTATCAAGGATTTTTATCTTTACTGGTGTCTGTGGCAGACATAAATCGTGTCTGTCTTTGACCACCTTTGTCATGGGAGGAATCACACATCAAGACAAGGGTGGGGTCACCTGGACCCCATAATCTAGCACAAGTTTATACAATCTACCATTTCCTGGTTGATAACCCTCCTTAAGTCCATTCTTAATTGAGTTATTTTGGTTCAGTTGATCTTCAGTCTGTAAAGCAAAAATTTGAGGACATTTGCATAGAAAAGTACCTGTAAGTAAACTGAGATTCTTGAGAGCATCAGTACAGCGATAACTGCATATGACAGCGATCCTGAGTCCTTGTTTGTTTGCTTTGCATTTTGTCCTGATTTAACTCCAGATAGTGATAGTAATCATACCAGTTAAATGGGGCAGACAGAACAGGAGCTGTGGAGCTTCAGAACTAAGATTAAGAACCACAAATGTAAAAGGTGTTTTTTTTTTTTCTTTATATGGAATGTTTTTCTTTTGATTTTGAACAGCTTGATTCTAGCAAATGTACACAGCCTTTTCTAAAAATTAAAACACGCAATGTTTATATACACTGCTTTATTACAAAAAATACATCAGTGGAGCTGATTCACAAGAAACAACAGACCTTCATATAGCAAAACAAAAATCTTGGAATAAAGTTAGAGTCAGGACGATAGAGGTCATGAGTTAAATCAAAGGACCATCCTGCCCTGCTCTTTGACTGCAATGAGCTTGACTTTTCTTTTCTTTTTTTGCTTTGGAGAGTCTAACTTAGTGTCTGGTTTCCACACAGCCATTATGAAAGACAAATCAGGAAATCTGAGCCAAGCAGACAGTTATAGACCTTCTTCTCTCTTTCGAGTTTTTTTTCTAAGTCCCGTTAACTAAGTTAGAAAAGTTTTTGTCCCCGGAGACTGTTTGGTCATAGATAGAAACGTAGAACTAACATGTGGGTCTTTGATTTATAGAATAAAAAAGTATTAAGATTAAAGACCTGCTACAATGTTTTTAACATGTTCTTGTAGCATTTTTCAGATGATGGAGAAAATAAAAGAGAACGTTCTGATTAAAATTCCACAGGAGAAATAAAATGGATCAAAAGACGATCAGAGAGGGAATTTAAACTGCCTGTAAACTGATTCTA
>NW_023418023.1:0-595 GCF_002922805.2 Oryzias melastigma | reverse complement strand
ATCTTAAACCAACCAAACTAAACTGTCTACACAAATTATGTTGTTATCTTCAGTCTGTGAATTTTTGGATTCCAGAAAAAGCTAAAAGGTTTGCTAATAAGATCTGATGGTTAAATATCCAAAAGCTCAGGACCCTAGTGACACTAAAAATGTCACATGCGGGTCATGTCTCCACATGGGTCCAACAAGGACATGAATGGGTCATCATCGTGAGCCGGAAGGAAGACAGCAGTAGGCGTTCAGATGAGGTTTTTAAGCTTCTCTTAAATTGTTTAAAGTTCAATATCTGCAGCTGTTTGTGTCTTGAGATAAGAGCCTCATGCCACAGAACTGGCGATAATCCCAGAGCCGTCAGGATTACACAGAGCTGATGGGGGTGTCACTCAGATGGTGGACGTGTTTGTTAAAATCAGACAACTGTTAGGGATAGTTTCCATACAGTCACTGTGATAATCAATGAATGTACGGCAGGGTGAGGCAGTAAACGTCCAGACCTAACAATCAGAAACTTAAATTTCAGAAAAGTGACAACTGAGGATAGAAAAATTGAGGTAGTTCCACTGCAACAGCAACTCTTTTAAAGTCTTTCTTTAGA
>NW_023418022.1:9103-10846 GCF_002922805.2 Oryzias melastigma | reverse complement strand
TGTATCGCCAGACTCTTGTAAGTACACACCCCAGGGAAATACTAATAGTTGTTACATCTTGGCCAATTAAGGAGTTATTGGTTGAACCAAACAGGTAGAGACCATCCCTACATGCTTGGAGAGTTGACTCATCAGTTTTACAGTTAGCCCAAATGCATGTAATAACTCATATCTTGATAAAAGTGCTTATATCTTTAGAATCGCTTGTCTCGCAATTATTATCAAGCTGACCAATCATGGTGGTCCAACAAAGATTTAACGGATGACGCGTATTTATTTATTTCTGCCTCATACAAAAGGCATTTATGTGAAAAAGCTAACATTACATAATGTTTCCACTCACAGCTCCACCAGACTCCTAACATTTACCCTCCGTCAGAGGAAGGCGACAGATGCAATGATAGGTTTCATTTTTTGAACACGCGAGTCACTGCAAAATTCAAATCTTTTCCTGTGAGGCTTATCGGATTAAAGGTGCTCTCTGTGTGGGCTCGTAACATTAACCATCACAAAACCATGTTATATTTGTACAATTTAGGTCAAAACACTGCACACAGTCCAAGCGGCAGTCTATGGATTACATCAGCCATAATCTACCAAAGGTCAAAGGTTGAACTCTGGGGAGGTTAAAATGACAACACTGCAGCGGCGGCGGCGGCGGCGGATCATTTTAAGCTGTTTGATCTGCAGCCTCACACTCGGGCGTCTTATTCACATCCCCTTTTATTGGAGGGAATCTTCTAACATTCCAAATGGCCCGCAGGTTTGTGCTGAAACACACGAGGAGAATCTACTTCCTGTCCTTAATACTTCAGAACAAACAGAACACGCTGCTCCCCACGGTTCTGTTCTGCACGTCACGGACGGTTAAACTCCAAATTTTATTCTGTCTGCTTAAGAAAACCAGTAATTATTTGTTTCTGTCATAATGGTCCAGACTGAAATAAGTTAGAACATTTAGGAGAAACCACAAATGTCACTGACCTTTTTTTTTTTATTTATTTATTTCAACTTATGTTTTCATTTGGAAGGGATGAAAGCATTAAAGGATTGTATAAACGGGAGTCCTTCCATGTTTGGTTGAATAAATAGAATATAAATAATTTTATAAAACTCAGTGACTTGTTAAAGAAAGAGAAAAAATGTTAAAACTAGTTATTAATGCTGTCTTTAAGGGAATAAATTAGTTATAAAAATGCAAAAAATACAGCAAAACTTTATAATAAGATTCCTTAACAAGCTTAATTAACACATTAACAGACATTATTAATGTGTTTATAGGGCGCTAGCAAGACATTAATTACCACAGTAAGCCAAATAAGGTTTATTAACATACTTAGTAATATTTATTAACATAAAAGTGAGGCCATTTTAATAAACTGCTTACAAATGTATTAACTATCTTTGTCAGGATTATATTGCGTGTTTTGCAGCACCTCATCTAAAGTTTGACCAAAAACACAAGTAATACCCATTAGTGATATCAATAAGTAATTTAAAATAAAAAAAAAGATATAAAATAAAATCTGTTCTCACATGGTAATAAATAAAATTAATTTGTGCCAAATTTTGCAGAATCTTTTCAATTTTTCCGTCCTGAAGATGAACACAACTCTAAAAATGGTTGAACAAAAATAGTTGAACCTGACTCAGCCATATTCATGTATCATTTTTCATAAGTCAGTAGTTCAATCTCAATTCAGAAATGTTAGTAAGTGGTTAACGATGAAAACGGTGCGTTAA
>NW_023418022.1:4893-6483 GCF_002922805.2 Oryzias melastigma | reverse complement strand
TGCTTTAGGAATATGGAGAAACACGGATGTTTCTTATGTCCTCATAGACATCCTCGATGAAACGGACTCTACAAAAAGCTCGAACTCCGATTTAGGATTCCTCTCAGGGAGCCAGTTGCTATGCGCAGCAGGACAAGGAGCTGCTGTGAGTCGTGATTTACCGTTTTCTGAGAAGACCTACTTCTACAATCCCTCTCCTTGTTTTCCTATGTGGGGTGGGAAGGCCCAAGGGGCCCCGTCTTAATTACACATGAAAGCGGAAGAACCTGGACATCTGGGACCTCGTTTATGAAGGCCTCTTCGCTCAAAGAAGCGTGTGCGTAGACCAGGTGCAACAACACAAACGTCTGTACTTGTAGGGACAAATCTGCAAAAATGTATGTTCTAGTAGAGATTCATCCTGATGTAGACCCTCCCAAAACTCACAATACTATTAATCTGTTATGACTTAAATATACTGATATAAGAAGACATTTGTGCGCTGATTTGTTCATTTTTTTGTCCACATTTGATCTTTATTGATGAATATAATAGAGTGGGACTGACTACAGGACTTTCTATGGGGTAACAGCCAATAGTCTGACATATAGAAATCAATAAGCTAAGAGGCTCAGAGTTCTAAATCTGTTTGTGTTGGAGATTTATCATATTGAGCAGATATGAATGAATAGAGACACAGTCACATGTTTTGATGTGACACAGCAGAAATGTAGAGATTTAATAAAAAAAACACATTTCTAGGGTTAAATTGTAAATGAAGACCGATCAGTGGTCACTCTGTGACTGAAGAGCTGGATATGGGGCGTCTCTCCTCACTGCCAGCACCTGTCGCCACAACAGAGACGTCTAATGAAGAAACAAATTATTCCCTTAAATTGTGGCAACATTCTCCTAGATCTAGATTCTCCTAGATCTAGATTCTCCTAGATCTGCAACGTCTGGCTCTGGAGCCACAAAGCATATAGACACATTTTTGGGTAAATCAATTGGAGGTAAGTAAGAGCTGCCAGAATTAATGATCATTGGATCATTGTTTTTTATTTTTGTAAAATAATCTAAGCATTATAAGTCGGCCACATGGTCCTTAAAATCTGCAAAGGGTCACTGATGACGTGATCACGTTCACACCGGACGTGAAAGCGCCGCGATACAGAGTCCTCTACTATTCGGCGCCCTTGTGAACCTGGTGTGGTTCATACCAGACGCGGAGCCTCACGCCGTGCAGCGGATCGTTTCGTGCATGATCCGCGAGCGGTTCCTGTCAATTCTGGCAGGAAGTTACATAAAGATAAATGAGAAAAATCCAGTTTATTTTCAAAATATAACCAATTTTTCATAATAAAGCATCGCGATTGACAAATGTAATCATATTTTTGTATCTAAACAGACTGTAAATAAACATAATCACAAAACAAACTTCTCTCTGTGTGTCTCAACAACAGATAAATAAAGAAGTGTAGGCTTGCTAACTACTTGATTCTTCTTAGCAGAAACATGACAACCCATGACGGCAAAAACAAATAAACAAAAAAAAAAAAAACTCTTCCAGAAGTGCCTGTTGACTGTCGTGGAAAAATGCACATCTGGAGT
>NW_023418022.1:4364-4780 GCF_002922805.2 Oryzias melastigma | reverse complement strand
ACAACAAAAAACTCCTCCAGAAGTGCCTGTTGACTGTCGTGGAAAAATGCGCATCTGGAGTGAATTGGAGGAGAGAGAGTGGATGCCGCGCACGCTACGCTCCGCGCCGCTTCCGCGTCCAGTGTGAACCTAGCGTTATAATTCGCTCTGATTCCATTTTAATTTGTTAAATTTACAATTTTCTGGGTGGGATTCATCAAAAACAGCATGATAAACATTTTAGAGTTATCCTTTTAAATATATCTGTGGATATTACACCCCCTACTGTTACATTTTCTGCATTAAGATTATCCTGTAAGGAGTCTTTTATTTTGAAAGGAAGTCAACTGAACTTCTGTCGAGTTATAAACTACTTCATAGGAAAAAAGGCAAGTTTGTCTTAATGTTTTACTTTGTTTTATTTTATTGTTTAATAA
>NW_023418022.1:0-768 GCF_002922805.2 Oryzias melastigma | reverse complement strand
ATAGAAATCTGTTATTTGACACATATGTGTCATAGACATAGCAACGAATACGCAAAATACATATTGATTGAATTTAATCAAAGAGCTCTCGAGGTTTTTGGTCAGTGAAACATGACATGATTGTGTGAGGTGACTGTGTATTAGAACCCTAAAAGAGATAGACATATTTTTGAATAAAGTAGTGAGTAAATATATATTATTAATGCTAAATGGTTTTAGCTTTTGTTAAAACTGACAACGGCCTGCCTAACTGGATTTTTAAATTGTTTTCTTGTGATAACGAGATAATCAAGAAGTCTTTCATATATCGGAATAGAGCTGTGAATAAAAAAGCCTGGAGTAAGATTTGCCAGATTTACATCGATTTAGCCTCAAGCCTTTACTGAACCAGTATTTGGTAGCGACAGTTCGTTGTGAAAACCATATGCTAACGTTCAGCGCGTTTGTTCAAGGTTCCTCTGAAATCCCAACAGTTTTAATAAACGAGAATAGACAGAAGAATGTCATTTCTCCGGAGTAGAGCTCCGTGACAGACGGCGTTCAGTGTGCCCACCAGCTCTGAGCTCCCCGGTAAAGGACCGCCTCTTTTATTCCGTTTTCCAGGAGGTCTGGATTTACAATTGGAGAAGTGAGTCTAAGGTTTGCACAATAACATGTTTTTGATTGCATAAGCTGTTTTTTCTTAACAAATACAACAATAGTTACTGTAAGTTCTTTTCTGCACAGTTTGAGTAATCCTAACACTCCACATATTTCCTTTCACTAGAG
>NW_023418021.1:10205-10847 GCF_002922805.2 Oryzias melastigma | reverse complement strand
AGGGGATGAGTCAGAGCTCAGAGAGACGATGTTCGGCTTCCAAAATTCAACTCAAGAAGCTGAGACAATTCTTTAAGAAGAATAAAACAACAGGAAGAAACTTCAAAATGTCATCATAACTGACAGCTCATTTGCTGACTTTATGATTTAGATAAATGAGCTGCTGTGTCAGGTTAGATGCCTCGTCCTGATGCTGGACCATGTCCATATGTCCATTTGTGAAAGTCTATGGAGCTGTGCAACATGGCTTCTTAAGTCCTGTTATGTCTTCTTCTATGTCCTGCTATACGACACGTAACAGAGCTATGAGATGTGCGAAAGAGCTAGGCGACGCGCAATAGAACTATGTGATGGGCAAAAGAGCTATGCAACATGCAACAGACCTCTGCAACGCGCAACAGGCCTAAGTAATGGGCAAAACTGATAGGCGATGCGCAATAGAGCTATGCAACGTGCAGCATAGCTATGCAACGCGCAATGGAGCCATATGGCGTGCATTGGAGCTTAAGGAGAAACAACAGAGCTAGGCGACCTGTAACAACGCACATCAGAGCTCTGCAACGCACAACGGAGCTCTGAGCTGTGCGTCGCGCAACCGAGCTCTGAGCTGTGCGTCGCGCAACCGAGCTCTGCAGATGCAAC
>NW_023418021.1:0-2447 GCF_002922805.2 Oryzias melastigma | reverse complement strand
TCCCAAAAACTGCAATAAGCACTAAAGAGCAGTGAAGTTACAGTCATCTTTTGATCTTTTACAGCGGACGTCGTCAACCCCAGGGCCGCAGACCGGTACCAGCCTGTAGGTCACTTGATACATGGACGCAGACCAAAAAACAAAACTCATAACTTGCATTGTTTAGCTTCTTTATTATTCAACTTTAACTGAAGTTTTATTTTGAAAAACTACCAGATTCCATCCTCCACACATCCATCTATATGAAGTAGTCATTTTCTGACATGTCTACCACCAAAACCCGCAAACGTGTGTAGTTATCGAAAAACAAATGTCTTTAAAAAGTTTCTTTGCACAGAAAACGGTTGTGAAGAAACATGGATATACTGTATATGGATTTATTACAACACTCTACACAATCTGCAGCGACCTAATGTTACAAAGATAAGACCATTACAGTTTCAAACGTAATACATTCATGTTTATATCAAGAAAATACCAGTTTTGTGATTGGTATGTAAGGGCTAATGCCCGACGAGGTGTCCGTTATCAGAAATGTATGGTCAACATGGAAGAGTGAAACGTCTTATGATGGTTACTTCTGTGAAGTCCATTTATTTCTAATACCGGACACCTCGAAAAACATCAGAAAAAATAAATATGAAATCAAATATTAGCACTTTAATTATGCTGAAGTCATTTTACAAAAAAAGCAGACTATTTGATGCTTGGTGTGATCCGTTGTCGTGGTAACAGCTACCAAGCCTGCACCGACCTCACTCTGCTGCAGTGGAGGAAACATAAAGGTTATGCTAAGTGATACAAAGCATCATCTCAAAGAGGAAGTTCATTTATTACTAGCTCGTTTTTGTTCAGATGATGGAACAAAAGTTTGTTTCAAAAAAGTCTACAGTAGTTTCTTAGAATCACTTAGAAGAAATATCCACCATGAACTCTGATCATTGAATGTTTCAACTAACAATTTCTTTCTTTAATCAAAAATATAATTATTTATAAACAGTTACTTTCTCTGTATCAAGTAATGCATGACAGAAAGACATGGAACAAATTATTTAAATTAAAGACAACATTGTCATTTATAGTTAAAAGGGAAGTCTGTAATTGAACCATTTGAAGGAAGGGAATCATTTCTGATGATCATTATTCATTAACAATGTATAACTAACTATAACTAAGCAAAATGTGTTATTTCAAAATGGTAGTTCTTCGTATGACTCAGTACCAATAAAGTAGCCTTCACTTTCAAAAAGGTTGGTGATCCCTGGATTAATACACAAAATGAACTTAATGTTGGAATCTTGTATTCCCCATTTTCTTTCAGCTTTGTGTTGCATTTTTGTGCGACAGGGTTGGCCGGTGCGTCACGTGAATGTTAACAGATTTTCTTTCAAACGCTGGTTGGTTTTCCATCCCTGTCAGCCAGTGTGGGTCCCTCCTGTGTGAGAGATTTGGCCCGGCTCCACCGGGCTTTCGTGAGCAGCTGTTGAGCGCCGGGTTTGTGGGCGAGTGTTAGCATGCAGATTGCTTAGCGCGCTCGTGGGGTTCCTGAAGCAGGATGTCTGAGCTTTCTGGGAGTTTTTCGTCTGTGTGGTCGCTGATTGTTGGTGAACAAACAAAAGCTCCAGCTCCACTTCATTTATTCAGCATTTTCCCTCCTCGTCTAGACGGCATGAGGAGCAGATGCAACAACAATCTCCTGAGCAATCTTCATTCCACAGTCCTCTAAACAAACTACAGCTCAGTCAGCTCACACACTCTAAAATGCCAGCAAAAATGCACAAACAAGCTTGAAAATATGCTGAGCTTGGTTTGCACTCAGTAAAACCTTAAGCTCCTCCCAACCCTCCTTCATTCTTCTACTCCCCTGTTACCACTAAATGCCCGGCATTCAACACGGCATTAGCTTTCCAATAATTAATCTCACTGAAACAGCCTCTGAAAGCACATTCACACAGAGAATTATCCAGTAGCTCCGACCGAACACCGCCCTATTCTGTCCCCGTATTCCTGCCTCTGTAGACACCACGAGACCCCCAGCAAATGGCCTCCGTCCAGCCTCAGGTTCCCCACACACAAAACCCTGGCTCTTCTCTGCTGATCCTTCACGCCGCCACACACGCAGCGTCAGTCAACAGCTGGCTTCGACCACAGCGAAGGAAAACACAACGTTAGAGTGCTCCTTCTTAGGGGGATACCTGCCATGACTGGACAGCTGACCCTTTAAAACGTATTCAGATATTCAGAGAGATGCTGCCACATAGACTAAGAAAAGGTTGTTGTTTGTAAATCATAAAAAATTAGGGATGGAAATAACATAATTTAAAGACCTACTCCAATGAAAACAGTTTTTTGATGTTTTTAACTTGTGGCATTTTTCTGATGGAGGAGGACATGTAAAAAGATAATTGTCTGATTGCTGAAAGCAATCAGAGTATGTTGTTGTAATT
>NW_023418020.1:9400-10853 GCF_002922805.2 Oryzias melastigma | reverse complement strand
AACGTTTTAGGGAGTTTACAAACAAAGTACCTCAGGTTAAGTGTGGTCCTGAAGAGACTCTCCAAACTCAGAGCAGATGGAAAAACAATAGATGGAAATATATTAGAACTCTGGAATGGCCGCCTGCTTCCACTAAAACAGGAAGTTGGAGTGGTCCTTGTTTCTCCAGTTCCTGTGTAGAAATTCCCTTCACAATGACAAAGGAGCTACACCTATCAGATCTACAATCCCTCATTAGACACTAATATTGAATAAATAATTATGTATGCTCCACATACATGAACCAATCAGGAGCAGTGTTGGGTTCCTCTTCAGTCCGTCAGCTGCACTCTTCAACTTCCACCGGCATCAAAGCGCTTGACCTCGCCCCGGTCTTCACCACAGTTCTGGGGTTAGCCTTCACTAATTTTACACCAGTCTGGTTGCCAGGGCGAGGGAAGGCCCTTCAGCATGGCGCCGCGCTGGGCAGGACCTCCCCTGTGGATTCTATACTCATGACAGCCCTCAAAAACCACAGAGGATCCCCACCTGATATGTTAGCAACTGATACCATCTAATTGTTGGATTTCATGAAGGAGACTCCTTCGAAATTATGTTTAGACAAGTATTTTAGGGAATATCTAAATGTCCAACCACCAAGTCCCCGATTTAAAACAGAGGGAGGATCGCCAGTAAGACAATGTCACATTCCTTTAGGATCTGCTGAGAATGTTCGGCTTTGCATTTTGTTTATCTACAGCAATTTTACTAATGTTTTTGCACTTTTTCTGTTTTGGTTTGACGCATCCTCACTCTGCAGCATCGCCTTTTGTCCAAAACAAATCATAAACACGGAATTTCCTTTTACAGTCTGGGAAAAAGGTTGTATAAAAGAAAAAATGATTGAAATCAAAGGAATCTTACTTTGAAGTCTGTAAAGCTGCAGACTAACAAGTTTTTCAACATTAGATTTTATGACCTATGGTCTGATTTGAAAAATATGCGCTCATTGAGAGGAACACAAGCCTGAAATTTAGGCTCAACTCTGTAATACCTTTAAAAAAAGCATCATTTAGTCATGAAATCAAAACAACAGTTGTTAATTCTGCACTGAATAAGGTTTTTGTGAAGATCATTTCATGGATGGATCCAAAAAGTTAAACAATCAACAGAAATCCTGCATATTTTTATTAAAACCTATCAGCCTTAAGACTTAAATTCAAGATAAATGATGCACAAGGCATCTTTACTTGTCATTTTTTTGCTTATAAAACAAACTTTTGTTAAAACTAAGAAAAACTTTTCTAAAGTGGGTTTCTTCAAGAGGTCATCTTAACTTTTAGTACATTATCCACTCACATCAAAGCCTTCATCTCCACTGTAAGTTCAAGTAAGAAAACTGTTTTTTTCCATTTTTGCACTAATATATACATTTATTTGGGAGTTGCTCAGAAAAGGAACAAAACAATACTAG
>NW_023418020.1:0-680 GCF_002922805.2 Oryzias melastigma | reverse complement strand
AGAATAACTTTGACATAAACAAAACTAACTTGTCATCCCCATCTGACGAACCATTTAAAGGCTTTATGCAAACTCCAGATCACGCAACTTTGTGGGCCGCCTTTGTCTTTTACTTCACATAATTACAGTGTGCAGCACCGCTGTGGGCGAGGTGTGAAGGTGATATTGTTCATGTGAAGCACAAAGGAGTTCCTCTGGTGCCAAGAAAGTGCCACTCTGATCCACGCCAGCATTCCTGACTGAACGTTTAAGATTCTTTTTGTCAAGAAATCACGTTTTACTCCTGTCTTCTTTGTGAAAATTTCCCCTCATTTGAGGTTGAGATGAATATACTCAGAGTATCGGTACAACTTTGATACCTGTTGAACTGGTTGTGTTGAAACCTTGATAGTTTTTATGTTAATACAGATTAATTCAACATTATCCTTTAAATAAACTTTATTTATAGATTTATTTATGCTTGTAAACTTGAAAAAAAAAATATTTTCTTAAAAATTTCTCTAACCTATTTTCCTCTTTGCGCTTTTTACATTTTCATTTTTATTTAATTACTTGAAATGTCAAGAAAAGCCTTTCAAAAATAATTCAGTATCTGTGGAAACATGGCAGAGCTGGAGGGGAAATAGGCGTTTACGAAAAGAAGGAAATCAAACAAGAAGAGGAAATAGTGGATGAGAGGA
>NW_023418019.1:9748-10854 GCF_002922805.2 Oryzias melastigma | reverse complement strand
CATTCGCTTTAGCGGTATCAGTCTCTTTTTTTAAGAGTTGCAATCAAGGTTGGGAGTTGCTAGCATTGTGAATACTATAAAACAGCTAACACGTTTTTGTGAAATCACACTTTAAAGTTGCTAATCATTAGCATTTAGCCTTTATCCTTTTTTATATTTCCAAATAAATGAACATAATTTAACTCATACTTTTTATTAGCTAATTCAGTGTGTAGTTTTCTATCTTTTTGTTGCTCAACCTAACGTACAATTTAGAAATGTGTTTACTTTATTCTACTTCTGAACAAGTTTCCTTTCATAACCAAGAACTAAGTTAGCATGTAGCATATATTTAGATGTTTTTTTTAAAATAGGCTTTAACTGGCCTTTCTATTTATCTAGCATTACAAAACTTTCCTTTTAGCTGTTTCTTTAGCCAAGTTTAGCATTGTTAGAATTTAGCCGTTTTATGTTGTTGTTTTATCTTAATTAACTTAATGTTAGCGGTATTGCAATCAATTTTGTGACCATTTAGTTTCATGTGTGATGATCTCACACTGTCCAGTTCTCAGATACAGTCGATGAACTCAACGACAACAGAAACTCTTATGGTACGCTCACGCCGGGCTCAGACACCCGTGTTAAAGCGAACGCTTCCAATAAAAAGTCTATGTAATCGCGCGTATATGTGCGTTTCGGGCTCCCGCGTTCAAAACTCTAGCATTTACCTAAGTCCTTAAGTCAATTTTTGGGCTCTACGTACAAAATATGCGACCATTGAATGTGAATTGAAACTTTGACCTATCAGAGACTCGGATTTGATAGTGATGTCTGGTTTCCAAAAAACGAAAGTATAAAACGTTTAAAAGTTGATCATGAAGGAGAAATTTTAAATTTGGCGGAGTTATATCACCAGATTTTTCATATATCAGAATAGAGCTGTGAAACAGTGTGATCACCATATGCGTTCAAGAATGCGATAAACGGGTGTTCTTGAACGCGCATGTGTACGTAGCATCATAGGAGTTAAACCTTCAGGTTTGACTAAAGGTTTTCTTCCTATCGGGGCTCCTGGTAGTCCCAACTTCCTGCCTAACTTCCTGCCTTGTTTCTCTTGATCTTCCTTC
>NW_023418019.1:0-2816 GCF_002922805.2 Oryzias melastigma | reverse complement strand
AAAAAAAAAAAAATTAATAGTACTTTGGCAGCTCTAGGTTTTTTACTGAATTTCTTAATAGAAAACTAGCTAACTAGCTAGCTAATTGGTATGGAAGTACCCTAAGGCAGTATAAAAGGGGCAAGAAAGTTATTAGCAACTGGTGAAAAGAGAAATGTGTTCTAAATGTATGTAGTTATTGTAATTTGAGGGCTAAAACAGTTGTAGTTCTAGCTTTTTTTTAAGCTTGATTTCTTATTAGCATTCAGGCTAACTAGCTAGCTATTTAACATGCGTTTTTCCAGGAAGAAAACAGAAACGGAAACAGAAGTTTGACAGAATGTTAGAATATAAGAAGCAAGAAATAAAATAAAAAAATCAGTGAGGGTGAAAAGGAAAATGTCTGTTCTAGTCGTTTGTAAACGTAATTTAAAAGCTAGTCAGCATGTAAATATTTAGAGAGAAAATTGAAAAATTACGGCAATTCAATAAAAATGAATTAATACAATATTTAACTACTTATTATTGGTATTAAAGGGCTTTAATAGTCTTTTCTCAGCTGTTCTAGTTTTTTCAACTCAATTTCTTACTTGTAAACTAGCTAGCTAATTAGCATGCAAATACTCAGAGGAAACAGAAATTTTACAAGGCAAAAAATTATTTCGTAAATCCATTTTGTCGAAACGGATAAAGTCTGTACAAAATTTCTATACACATTTATATATGAAGCCTGAAAAGTCTTTTGTTAGCACATTATCTTACGAACAAGTTAGCTGCAAATTCTCTTAAAACTAAGAATAAACTGTTATTTGGAGATTTTTTTAGAAGTTAAAAAGTTATAAGTAATTTGAAAACTTTTTCATTTTAAATATTGTTTTAATGAAATCTCAGGAGCAGGATGGGTTCGGACTGAAAAGTTTTCCATTGACCCAGTTTGCACCGAAGGACCAAAACAACAGCTGACGGAGTCCTTAAGAAAGACTCGACCTTTAGCGTCCGTCTGGTGCAGTCTGAGCTCCTCCCACAGGTTCTGTGAGCTTTAACACTTTTTCACAGTCTGTGCGTTCTGACCCGCCGCCCTTCATTCTGAGGCTGGACGTCCTCCCCACTTCCTGCTGATTTTAATCCTTTCCAGCACACCTCTGCTGCTCCGACGGGTTTACACCTGACCGCGCTCATTTACAGAACCCGCAGACGGGCCGGGTCACGCCGGGCTGACTGCCTCTATTTAGCCTGTGCTTAGACCGAAAACGTGCGTGGAGTCTGAATCAGCCGACGCAGGATGGCGTCTATCCAAATCTCCGACCAGAACAAAGCGATCCAAGCGGGATCGTTAACTTCTCAGGGCTTTTGTGGGAGAAAATAAAGACTTTACGAGCAAAACCGATCCTCTTGGCCTTGTTGCATCACGTCATGTTAATAATTCATGAATGGGCCCCAGTGGTCGGGTTACCGGTTTTAAAGGAGACCACTTTCCAGGAACGGCACTGCAGGATGTTTACACCCCAGATGGTGGAGGTTTGAGTCCATTCTGCATCGTTGAACATAACTTAAGGTATTAATTCTACTGAATTTGAATCACAGTTTTTATTTAGTAATCTGAAATATTTTAGAAAATACCAAAACAAACCCAATTTATATACTAAAATATTTACTTTATTTTCCACATTATTAGGCGCACTAAAAAGCCATACATTTTTCCAAAAAAACAGCCTTTTTTTCTGTATGTTAAAGCAGTTTTGAGAGATACACGGCACCCTGTCACAATATCAGTCTGTTTTTGTAAAGATGCTAACGTAGCTAACATATTTAACTTTTTTGTGTTTTAATGTTTCTATCAAGGTTGGGAGTTAGCAATAGTAATTTTTTTATGTTTTGCTAAAAATGTTTGGGAGTTACAGGTACTGTGAATATGCTAACATGGCTAACGTGTTGCTAACTGTTTTTTTATGTGCGGCAAACATGGTTGGGTGTTATTGTAAATGTGCTAATGTGGCTAACGTGTAGCATTTTTTTGGACTGTTTTTTTATATGTAATTATCAAGGTTTGAAGTTAGCGCAGTCACAGTTGTATTGGTTTTAACGGTTTTGTCTGTTTTTCACATGTTGCAAACAACGTTGAGTGTTGTTGTAAACATGCTAACATGCTAACATGTATCAGTATTAAACTGTTTATGTTTTTTTAGGCTACTATCAAGGTTGGGAGTTAGCGTAGTCACGATAGCGTTTCTTTTAGCGTTATAAGTCTGTTATTTGTTTTTTTTTGTCACCAAAAGTGTGGGAATTACAGGTATTGAGAGTATGCTAGCATGGTTAACGTGTTGGACTGTTTTGCTAGTGCTGCTATTAATGTTGGGAGTCAGTATAGTCACAGTAATGTTTGTTTAAGCGTATCAGACTGTTTTTTTACGTGCTGCAACGAGGTTTGATGTAATTGTAAATGTGCTAATGCGGCTAACGTGTAGCATTTTTGGACTGTTCTTTACATATTACTATCGTTTTGAAGTTAGCATAGTCGCAGAAGTGTTAATTTTAGCGTTATCATTTTTTTTACGTGTTTAAAACAAGCTTCGGTGTTATTGTAAATTTGCCAAAGTAGCCAGTGTGTACCATTTCTAGACTGTCTTTTTACGTTGCTGTCAAGTTTGAGAGTTTGCATAGTCAGTAGTTGTTTTAGAGTAATCTGTCTTGTGGGTGTTACAGGTACTGTGTAAGATGTGTCCATGTTTGACAGTTTCTTTACGTGTTACTATCAAGGTTATAAGTCAGCTAAGTCACAGTAATGGTTCTTGTATTATTATCAGTTTTTTTTAATTGTTGCAAACAAGGTTGGGAGG
>NW_023418018.1:9778-10857 GCF_002922805.2 Oryzias melastigma | reverse complement strand
AATGTTTAAGTAGACATCTCAACTTGTATTCTTTGGTTTTGTTCCATCCTTGCAGATAAAGACAGTGACATCGCCAAATTGGCTCTGTTTTCCCTTGAACTCCTCTGTGGCTGCAAAGACGGCAAAAGATGTGAACTTCAGAGCGCGTTGCTACAGCAACAGCGGTTCTGAGGCTTCCTCTAACAAGCTGCATGGGAATGCAGTCCTAGTTGTTACATAAGACGGGACTTTCTCTCTTTGTCTCTTCTTACACACTTGCTGGGCTTTTCCTGTGGCAGAATTTCACATTCAGCATGGTTTATTCATAGCTGCAGAGCTTCAGTAGATTTATGATTCCTCTGTGTAGATGCCAACTCATTCAATAGAGTTTCAGATTTTACATCAATTTTTTGTGGAAAAAGCATCAATATTTGCTAATGTTTTATTTCAGATCTTTCAAAAAAATTGGTTGAATTATAAATAATACTACTTAATATAATATAATAATACTTAAACAATCACTCCAATGAAAATTGTGTTTTTGGTGTTTTTAACATGTTTTTGTGACATTTTTACTCACAATGGAGGATATATATATATATATATAAAGAGAATAAGCTTAAAGTTACATTTCTGAGTTTTTCTGGTTGACAGTTGGTAACTTCACATCTGAGCTAACAGAAATTATACGTGGAGTTCCTCAAGGCTCCATAATAGGGCCACTTTGATTTAACATCTACATGCTCCCACTGGCCCAGGTTATAAAGAACAACAACATTAGTTACCAAAGCTATGCAGATGACACACAGATATATATTACATTGACACCAGGAGACAAAGGCCCTGCATTGAGGACATTAATGACTTTGTCTTTGATTGTTTTCAGTTCTTTTTAAAAATCTTATTTTAATGATCAAAGCTTTACTATTTATTCTAATGTTTTATGTAAAGCACTTTGAATTGTCTCTAGAAATACCTTGCCTTACCTTTCTGTATTCAAATTGTTGCGAATCAGGCTAAAAACAGTGCGGTAATGTTAGGTTGGGATCAGTCCCGGTTCTGGCCTTCATGGCATCGTATTAACATCATAATCATAATTA
>NW_023418018.1:0-1374 GCF_002922805.2 Oryzias melastigma | reverse complement strand
AGACTTTATAATAAATATCTCTTCATGTTTGTTAATTTATAATTAAACATTAATTAACTATTAAGTAACACATTATCAACTTTCTTTCATCGTTGCATCTTGTTTTAAAATCTGCTATCCCTCCTAACACTCCATTTAAAACTGTTGGCACCCTTGCCATGAAGCTGATAATGTGATAGCTAGTGATGGTACGAGTGTAAAAACAACAAGCCCTCTCCATTTCTTCAGATGTCACTCACATTCGTCTCTCTGCTTAGTGTGGTACACATAAACGGAGAAGTCTGTTTCCCCAGTATGCCATGTTCAAATATTAAATAACCTTCAAAATATTATGTATGACTCTTTCTTTCCTTCAAACTATTTTATTTTTTACTTTTCCTCTAAGGCTGAATTTAGTAATAGAAAGAAGGAAAAAGGAGTCATGAGAGATTAAGGCTGGATGAGTCTGTCATCTGTTTTATAATCTCAGGAAGTGCCTGAACTCCGCGGGTAGATAATTTATTCAGCACAACTCCTTGAGCACCTCGGGGAAAAGTCAGCCGTCAAAAGACAGGCCTTGAAGCAACAGTGGCATAACATCAAATGGAAAGGTTGTTTCGCATCAATCAATAATGCAACGTCATCTTGGCTCCATCTGCCAGCTGCAGTGAACGAGGATGACCAGGTGTTATCACATTTTTCCCAATAAAACATCCCTTTTTGACAGACACTTCCAATTTAGTTATTCCCCTACACACAGAAACTATTTTCTCTTTAGGGAATATAACCTTTTTCTTGCGTAAAGTAGATCTATTTCTTAATCCGGCTGCCTAATAATGAACACTATACATTTGTTTTTCATCTAAACAGATGAAGAACATCATGAGAACATTTATGCTCCACAGGGGTTCAGATCTTAGACCTCATTAGAAACTTTGAAAACATTTTCTGTGACATGAACATCCATGCATATGTTTTACTAACAACACTTCCAAATGCAAAATCCAATTCTCATAGTTGTAACCTTTAATGCTAATACGTCTTCACGGAAATCTGCAGGCACTTAATTTAATGTCACTTTTTTACATTGATGACAACGGTGCATAAACTGTGTTGGAGCCATTTAAGTACAGCAAATGCCAACTAATAACAAAAGGTTGAGGTCAGTAAGGTTTAATGATGCAAGAACTGCCTGTTAGCATTCAGCACTCCGTTAATTGGCTATTTGAGATGTTGCAGTGAAACTACTACCAAGCGTATTCGTAGAATTTCCTCTGTTTTACTTTTTTTCTGGCCACGCCTGCCATTGTAGACTCCAATTGTAAAGGATAAATGATGTATAGCACTTTCTACCGCTTTGCTGCCAAACACTGGCGCCAACCCTATAACCACCAT
>NW_023418017.1:4475-9965 GCF_002922805.2 Oryzias melastigma | reverse complement strand
TAAATGTGCAATAAAATTCTACTTAAGAAATGTGTTTGTTTTTTTTATTTGATCAGATAAACTCGTGTTTAATGCAGAAAATACCTGCTGTAGGTCTGCCACATGGTGTCGCTGTTTCCCCGTTCCATCTTGAGATAAATAGAGAAGAAATTAGTTTATTATGGTACAAAATAATAAAAACCCATTAATATAAACAGATTTACATTTAACATAACAGAGCATGAATGTATCATGTTTGCTTAAAACACTTAAACTGAGAGCAAACAGATCAAAACAGCTGACGTTTGTTCTAATTGGTAATCAGTCGCTCCACTAAAACAAACTCAATCGTCCAAAATTGTTTTGTTTGTCACTTGACACAATTCAAAATTACACAACATAATTAAGGCTGTGAACGTATTTAGTTTTTCCTTTTTTCTTCGTTCTGTATTTTGTGTATTTTATTTCTGTCAGAGTTTCCATTTTGAAGATTGAATTCCAAAACATAAAGGAGAAAAGAATCTTACAAATAAGAGAGACGAAAGTCTAAGCAGAATATAAAAATAATACTTAAAAATAGACAAAATCCATCCATCCATCTGCTTGACCGCTTTGTCCCTTTCGGGGTCGCGGGGTGCCGGAGCCTATCCCGGCTACTGATGGGCGAAGGCGGGGTACACCCTGGACAGGTCGCCAGTCTGTCGCAGGGCCTCAATCACACACACATCCACTCTCACATTCACACCTAGGGGCAATTTAGAGTCACCAATTAACCTATGAAGCATGTTTTTGGACGGTGGGAGGAAGCCGGAGTCCCCGGTGAAAACCCACGCATGCACGGGGAGAACATGCAAACTCCACACAGAAAGGTCCCAGCCGGGATTCGAACCGGGGCCTTCTCGCTGTGAGGCAAGAGCGCTAACCACTGCTCCACCGTGCAGCCCTAATAGACAAAATATAATACTAAATTAAAAATAAAAATAAAATGTGTTTCTGAATCAAAAGAAACCTGCATTATTCCAGTTAAACCAATAAATGTATGAATTGAATTACTTTAAAAAACAAAATAAAAAAAAAAATCTTTATGAAACTAAATTGAATGTGAAGGTATGTAAATGTTGGGATTGTGTTTTTTTGTTAAAGCCACATATAGAAATCATTCCAGAAAATGTTAACCAAATTGCTATCATGAATCAGGTGCTTTGAGTTTGTATCTTTTGGACATTATCTTGAATCTTATCTGTAAAAGTTACTTACACAGATATATGTCATTAATTATTTTAAAACAAAAAAGAACATGATCTAATATTAAATGTGTCTTATTTAAAGTCCCCCATGATAATTAAAAAAATGAGTTCTCACTAGTATTTAAATTATGATTATGAAGTTTTTACCCAAAATCCAACAACCTAAATGTCTTAACAAGCCATAGTTCCTGTTGATTTGAAGCCCGTTTCCTGAGGGGGCGTGGCTTTAGGTGCTGACCTCAGCAGCTCCGCCCCAGTGCAAAACAAATTCAGCAATAAATACGTTATTTATCATTAGTAATTTCAGTCGGGATTTCACAAATGGGGAAACTGGGAGAAATTGATGTTATTTCTCCCAATAACATCATTAAACCGTGTTTTCAACAGTAAGAACAACAATTGTATCCTGTTATCTCACAAAAACACTTGTTATTAACTCGTAAAATTAACTTAATTACTCGTTAACACGAGAAAGCGAGCAACAAATACGGCGACAGTCGTCTTTCGTCAGAACTGAATCCTTTTTCACAATTTCTCTGAACTTCACCGTCTCGTCTGAGCGGCTCGTCTCCTCACCTGAGCAGAATTATTCTCTTCACCTTCATTTGGACTCAGGAAGTTCGGGGGAAGTTGGACAGAGAAGCACTGAAGTCCAACTGAGAGCGGATCCGATCCGAACCTTCCCCGCATGCGAGAGTCCGGCAGGTGCCCTGAGACGTTCAAGGACCGTCCGAAACTTAAACCTCTCTCTAAAGAATGATCATTACTAACAAAATAAAGGTTAAAATTGGATTATTTTGAAAAACAACCTAAAAAAAATAATAAGTTAAATAAATATATAAATAGGTGAATTGATCAACTTAAAATTGACATTTTAAAGACAAAAGAAACCCAATAAAATAGGAAAGCTTTTTTATTACCAGATGTCTGTGAATCTATCGCTTTCCCAACATTTTCATATTTTTAACTCCCGAATAAAAGTTTAGTTACAAGTTAAATTGGTTCAAGTTTACTAAACGCTTTTATGTGAAGAGAAAAAAGTTTGTTTGTTTCTCCAGAAGAATGAAAAGCAGATTATTGTTGTTTTTTTTCTCCAAACACGTTGAAGCTTGCTGCACATAAGAATAAAGGTCGACATTTATCATGTTTTATCATGTTTTTTAGTTTAAATGTTAACCAGGTTTTAGTTGATATTTTAAAATAATTTGATGTTTGCAGAATTTTACATTTTCCACATGAAAAGAATTAACCTGTTGTTTTTGTATCTGAAATATAAAACGTGAAAAATGTCATGTTGAGCTGTTGTAGCCTATATCATTTACTGCAGGTTGTTTTTTTTTTTTTTGTTGTTGTTTTTGTTTTTTTGTTTTTTTGTCGAGAGAATTTGTTTAAAAGATTTAAAAAGTGCAAATAAAAAAACTAAATAATCTTGTGTTTTTCATCTTTTTGAACTCATATTTTTCCATTTAAAGTTTTAAGAGACCTGATCTTTCTGAACTGATCTTAATTTAATAGATACCAATCTATTATGATTTGGAATGAATGGGATTACAGTAATAGTGCATTATTAATGGTTATAGCCTTCGATGAGCTGCTGCTTTGTCAAAAGCTTAATAGAACACAAACTGGTTTATGAATAATGTCAAAAAGGGACCATTTTATTATCTAATAACACATCTTTGACTAAAAACACGCAATTAAAGTGAGCTTACTTTTTGACACTTTAAATCCTATAAACTGTCTATTTTTCTTGTTAAAATAACATTTAAAGCATCAAATGTTTGGGCAGGAAAACAGCAGTCATGGTACTACACAGTGGGCGTGATATCAAAGAATTGGAACAAATCCGGCGTTTTGATTGGTTGAAAAAATCGGAACATCTGGAACAAGCTCGATGTAGGTCTCCATTCTTCTCTGTGGGGGGGGGGAGAGGAGTGGAAGGGGAACCTCTTGTTCAGAAGCTCCCACGTTCGAGACCCGCTCTGGACAAACAAAACATGTCAAATGGCGTCAATTTACTGCAAAATCTGTAAAATATTTACTGAAAGAATTCCAGTCAATAAGAGTAAAGTATATTAAGGGTACAAACAATGTAACTCTAATGGTAAAATATGTTATATTGAGGTGTTTTTGGATGACTGAGGACAGATTCAGAGCCCTTAAAGTGATGAAAAAAATTGTGTTGTTTTGTGCTTCTTTTTCAGATTTAGTGAACAACCTAAAGCTAAAAGGGACCCTTTTTTTTAAGTATAACTTTTTCCACGGCACATGCTGAAATAAAAGAGGCGGAGCAGCTGTAGAGACCAAAGGATGAGCAGCTGGTGCACTTGATAACGTGCAGAGGCTCAAGTTCAAGCCACAATATCCACAACTGCAGCATAAAGTGTCAAATACCACAAATGCATATAAAAAAAATTAGAAAAACGTATACTATTCAAAAATGGATCACTTTGTGCTTAGAAATGTTGATAAAAATCTGAAAAAGAAGCACGAAACAACATCAATCGCTTTCACTTATAGGCTTCACGTCACTTTGAGTCTCTGACTGTTTGTCCTCAGCCATCCAAAACCCCTCCATCCTTAGACTTCAATAGTTGATCTCTTTGATACTCTGTTTTTTTTTTCATTTAAATATTTTCCAATATATTTATAATTATTTTACAGATTTTTTATGCAGTTGAGGGATTTGAAGCTTTACTCTAAGCTTCTGAACGACCGTTACCAAGACGGATGCTGCCCTCTTGTGGCCTCTTGCTGCCGTTCAGAAGGTTGCGAGTTCGAGGCCGGCCTCGGACAATCAAAACAAAGAATTTCAGGTGGTGTCATTTTTCATAGAAAAATTGAAAAAAATTCTGCTTCCCAATTCTGACTCCTTTCCCTGAAAATCCTTTAAAAAGTGGGGCTCATTGGTCAGCATCTGACAGGTGCTCGTTTTAAGCCTTTTCACACCAATTTCTTTCCTCCCAGTTCATCCATCTCCCTCTGTCCTCCTATCGTTTCTTCCTTCTTGCTGGCGGGTCTCACCTCTCTTCTTTGGCCTTTGATCCAAGAGAATCTGGCTACAGAGAAAAAATATGGCTCCTAAAAATTAATAGCTGGAAGTTCCTCTTCCTGCCAGAGCTGGAAAACATCGTTTTTAGGTTTCTACATTTTTTTTACCGTTTCTTTACCATTTTTTTATCTTATCCAAATTTGAACACTTATTAATATGGACTTCAAAGAAATCAAACTAAAGTTCTCTGTCCCATTTGAAGCTCATCTTGTACGCTAGACAGTTATAGTTTATTCCTATTTAAAAGCTTAAAAGCTGATAGTTCTGAAAAGCTTTTAAAATATCATTTCGGTTTTCTTAAAGTTAAGGAAATTGCTGCTTACGCAATCAGCTAAAGTTACGCTTTCAGCTTCCAGCTACAGATTGATTCTGGCGCCATCTTGTGTTTGAACAGATGCTCCTCTAGGCCTCATCAAATGCTCAGGCTCCTCTTCTTAAAGCTTTCTTCAGGTTCTCAGCCCTGTGGCCCCTGATAACCCAACTGCTTTATCACAGGGGGTCGTACTCTCTTTTCTTCTTTTCACCTTTTGCAGTCATTCATTCTCTCGTTTGCGCTTTGACAGACTTTCCCTCCTCCTCGCCAGCCTTTTGACCTTCCTTTGGTTACAGATCTGCTCCAGCTGACTCCTACGACAGGAAGGCTGCTGAAATTGACGTTTGAAACTGACTGCAGGTGAGATTTTAAGTGTTCTTGGTTGTTCCCTTTTTAAGGTTGAATAGAAAAAAAACACGATAAAGTCTAAATTCAAGTTCCCAGATACTTTCGTCATGACCATGTCTGACTCACTAATTTGGTTTGTTTATTTTATGTTTTTTAAATTCAAAATCTGTTTTTCTGTTTCAGCCTCACACGTACAGGCTCCTCCTTCTGCTCCTGGCGCTCCACCTCCTTCCCCTGATGATGCGACTGAGGAGCAGCCAGCTCCAGCCGGTGTCCCTCCTCCTGCGTCTGCTGGCAGTGCTGAGTTGATGTGACAGTAGATGCAGCTTTTTGTTTCTCTGTGTCTCTAACAGCAGTCATTAATGAAAGCTCGTTCTTTTTCTCTCTTCAGTTGCTGCCCGAGTCCTGGCGGGCAGCTCTCACTGCAGAGCAGTGGATTGGGCGGGTGCTGTTCTCCAGGGACGACTCGGGGAAGTCTAGGCTCACCACTGAGCTGAATCTGTGGTGGAACCATAGACTGTATATAAAATAACTGGACGAAGCAAGCCCCC
>NW_023418017.1:2356-4290 GCF_002922805.2 Oryzias melastigma | reverse complement strand
GCTGTGAGGCAAGAGCGCTAACCACTGCGCCACCGTGCAGCCCTCATTCAAATTCATTTTCCCCTTATACTTCCAGTAATACTTTATAATTTAAAAAAAAAAAACTGCCCCAAAGGCTCTACTAGGACAGTAGGAGGAAAACTCTTAACTTTTAACAACACATTCAGGCTTCATGGTTCAGAAAAGTAATCAGCTGCAGCTGTTTGTCTCGTTTGTCTCCCCCTTGTGGACATGAACGAGATGCGTCGAGCTGTAAACAAGTGCGTACTTTATTGGTCTTTTTGATGCAACCATCTAAAGTACTTATGCACTGTGAAAACTAAACAACAACACAACAAAGACAATTTTTTGTTTCTCTTATACATATTACAACGATTTCCTCAATATACAAAAAATGTGTCAGTTAACATTGTGTAACTGGCGTCACAAATAAAAGAACTGTCAAACATATTTCCATAAATTAAAATAAACAATTTACGTTCAGTTCAAGAAATACAAAAAATAAACCAACATCCATCCATCCATCTTCTTGGCCGCTTCTTCCCTTTCGGGGTCGCGGGGTGCCAGAGCCTATCCCGGCTGCTGAAGGGCGAAGGCGGGGTACACCCTGGACAGGTCGCCAGTCCGTCGCAGGGCCTCAATAACACACATTCACTCTCACATTCACACCTAGGGGCAATTTAGAGTCACCAATTAACCTATGAAGCATGTTTTTGGACGGTGGGAGGAAGCCGGAGTCCCCGGTGAAAACCCACGCATGCACGGGGAGAACATGCAAACTCCACACAGAAAGGTCCCAGCCGGGAGTCGAACCGGGGCCTTCTCGCTGTGAGGCGAGAGTGCTAACCACTGCGCCACCGTGCAGCCCATAAACCAACATTGTATTTGTATTTTACATCATTCTGCTTAAAAAGGGGTGCCATCTACAAAAAATGAACGGTAGACTCCATCCAAGCGTACCGTCCTTGTGTGCACAGCGAAGAAAAACAGTTACATGCTTCAATGGAAAACACAAATTGTTGTGCACATTAAGAAACCATCCACAGGGAGGTGGTGTAGTGCCATATAGAGAAACAAACTCAACAACAGTTAATGTACATTCAAAAGAGAAAACTGGCCGTCAACATGGTGAACAGGTGTGCTGATGTTGCATTAATCAGGTGAACCTGTGTCTCTTCACTGTAATTTTTATACATTTCATTTATCAGCTTTGTCAACTACTTGAGGAGGAAGGTTCCTGCTGCAGGAACACAGATGGAGAACGCCATTCGCTTCATCAAGGCCAGAGACAAACAGAAAGCCGCGTCTGTGTCTCCATCTACCAGCAGCAGCAGCAGTTCTGCATCAGCTCCACCAGGCGTGGCAGCTAAAGCAGCTCATAGGTATGATGTTTTAGTCTCAAGCTGTTCACTGCAGAGCCTTTACCTGTGTTCTTATAGATTCACTTTTTTGTTTTTAGATTCACAACGTTCGTCTCTGGCCGGCGTTCTCCATCTGTAGTGGAAATGCAGGTTAAAGTCAAGAAGCTTGTGGGGAAGCCTTTAGTTATGACCATGTCTGACTCACTAATTTGGTTTGTTTATTTTATGTTTTTTAAATTCAAAATCTGTTTTTCTGTTTCAGCCTCACACGTACAGGCTCCTCCTTCTGCTCCTGGTGCTTCACCTCCTTCCCCTGATGATGCGACTGAGGAGCAGCAAGCTCAAGTCGGTGTTCCTCCTCCTGCGTCTGCTGGCAGTGCTGAGTTGATGTGACAGTAGATGCAGCTTTTTGTTTCTCTGTGTCTCTAACAGCAGTCATTAATGAAAGCTCATTCTTTTTCTCTCTTCAGTTGCTGTGCGAGTCCTGGCGGGCAGCTCTCACTGCAGAGCAGTGGATTGGGCGGGTGATGTTCTCCAGGGACGACTCGGGGAAGTCTAGGCTCACCACTGAGC
>NW_023418017.1:0-2190 GCF_002922805.2 Oryzias melastigma | reverse complement strand
TGAAGACGGTGCTTCATTGAATTTTGCCTTCAAAGCACCTTCAGTGTGGCCAAATGCGCAGTGTGCACGCGTAATGAACACACAGTGAACAACCGCTGTGAGCACTTCAAAACAAGGGAGGGTGTTTTTGGACTTTTTTCTGCGGCCAAAGCGAGCCTCGAGCGCGAGCTTTGACGTTCAAATGAAGAAAGGACTTTTACCTGAGAACAGAGGAGAGAGGGGCCTGGAGTGTTCTCAAAGTCATATTTCTCTATCTTTTAGTTCAGATCCAATGCAAGCACACACAACGATTCAATTAAATTTAAGCTAAATAAATTAAGCTTCAATGGAACTGAACCTTCATTTTTATCAGGTTTACCTTTAATTGACAATTGAGGATGTGAGAGGTTAAAAAAAATATTGATACAGCTTTTATGCAGTTTTTACATGTCCTTTTATTTTAATCTGATGTTATAAATTGTATTAATTGTTGATTCATTTCATTATGATTGTATGAGTTGGATGTGTGTACCGAGTTTGGATTTGTTTATATGTATTTCATAGTATGTTTGCTATTTTAACTACTGTTTCTTTTTATTTATTATGAAAAGCACTTTAAGATGCTTTGTAGAAGGAAAAGTGCTAAACGAATAAAGTGGAATTTGAATTTATTCCCAGACAGCAGGAGCAGGACCCACTTTCTGAATGTTTCTTACTTTTCATTATGTAGTTCACTTTCGGCTTATCCCTTTCGGGGTCGCCACAGCGTAGCAGCACCCACTGTTTCGCATCAGTGATTTGGCAGAATTTTTACGCCAGATGCCCTTCCTGACACAACCCTGTACTTGAGGGACCCATGGTCATGGGTCTTGCCTAAGGACCCAATCTGGGTGGGGATCAGTGGACAACCCTGAGAATCGAACCCAGGGCTTCTGTGTTGCCAGCCCTTCACTTAGCCACCCAGCCGCTTAAAGGAATAGGTCCCGAGTTGGGTTTGAACCAGCAACCTCTGGATTTCTAGAGCGGGAGTTTACCCGCTAGACTATCTGGAAACCGTTTTTACTTTTTCATTATAATTGTTCCAAATCACTTGCACTCAACAAAACACTCAACTGCCAAATTCTCTTTAACGCCTTTGGAGACGGCTTATGGAGGAGAAAGGAACATTGAATACATGAGCAACAGATCTGGTTGACATTCCTGTTGTCAGCATGGCGCGCTCCCTCAATGCTTGTGACATTTGAGGCATATTACTGTAAGACAAAACTGCACATTTCAGGGTGGCCTTTTATTGTGGGCAGTCTAAGGCACACCTGTGCACTAATCATGATGTCAGATCAGCATCTTGATGCGGCACACCTGACATGTTTAGATCTGAGATTTTCAGAAAGTTGAAATAGACGTGACCACAGAGTAAACCCACAGTGTTGCTCACAGCGGTCCAAGGAGCACTGAGTGAGTTTCTGTGCTCAAACACAAAAAATTAGAGGGAACATTGTTGGGCAACAGTACCAACCGGCTGTACAACACCCTGCGGGAGCAGCACTCAGACTCCTGGATGCGGAGAGCGGTCCACTACCTTGGCGTCTGCGAGCAGTTCCTGGCCTTGGGCAGCGTGAGGGGGGTAGTTTCCACCACCTCCACCTATGCCACTTCTGCCGTCACCCATCTGGAAGAGTACAAGGCCAGGATCACGTCCACCTTCGGGTTCATCCTGAAGATGGACTCCACCAAGAAGGTTTGGGAGTGTTTTCTATTGTGGATTCTGACACAGCAGTCTGAGCCTGTTCTTAGAAAGCATCTCCATTTTGAAAAAAAATATCCGTCTTCAGGTGACGAAGAAGCTCGCAGGAGCTGCCTCTGACTCGGCAGCCTGGGCCACCAACGTTGGCAACGAGCATGGTCAGGTCCTCATGAGCGTCCTTACCTACTCTGAGGGTGCTGAGGGCCTGTCCAGAATGCCGACCGGGCTGATGAACAGGTATCAACTCGCCAAGTCCCCCCCCAGCTCATCTACGTGGACCGGGACTGCTGCAGTCGAGACAGCGTGTCCAAGACAGCTGCCTTGTTTTCGATACAAACTCAAATTTGCTGACATCTCAGACACAGTTCTGTCATAATAGTGTGTTGGTGTTTATCTTTTAGGAGTAGGAGCGACTGGTGGTTTGACTGGACATCTGGCACCTGATGCGACGCTTTGCATCAGGTGTC
>NW_023418016.1:9670-10869 GCF_002922805.2 Oryzias melastigma | reverse complement strand
CCAAAACGTCAGCAGCTGAATTTCTTAGCTGAGTATAACATAAAGCAACAGTACGTATCTTGGTAAAACTTTACAAAAAGGGTCTCTTTATTAATGCTAGCATTGTAACCATTAAATAATGATTAAATAAAGTGTTAACCAATCACTTTAATGCATTACCAAGTGCAAAATTTAATGCATTGGTTAGCAGTTAACTAGTGTTTATTATTAAACCTTACTTGTTTCCCTATGCAATTGCTTTAGACTATGTATGCATCAACAACATATGTAACATTTGTAATTATTAACAATGGTTAAGTAATGCTTTTGTAGCTTTACATCATTTATCAGGGTTAAGTCAGTCTAAAAATATTAAGTAAAAAGTACCTTATGCTTCCTAACTCCTAACAAATGACTTTAGTAAATTATTACATTATTAAGGCTTTACAGATATAGACATAGAGACCTTTTTCTTTATATTTACAGTCCCAAATTAATTGTATATCCAAAAGATATTGAATATGTGAAAGGTAAATGAATAAAAAAGCCAATGTTCCTATTAAATGTAACAAAAGTTAGTTAAAGAATTAGCAGATTTTCTTTAAATTAGCAAAACAAAAAAACAGGGTAAGAGAAATGGTTTTCATTAATAATTCTTATTTTAAGAAAAAAATTCTTATTACCTTTTCTCATACTTAGAATACTTTTTTTTGCAAGACAGAAAATATTCTATTTTTTTTTTTCATTTAACTTTCTAAAAATTCTGTTTTTGCAGTGTAGCATGGGAAACAGGATTTCAGGATGTCTAAAGTGGTAAACTGCTCAACAAGCTTTGGGGCAAACCCAGTTAAACTAGTTTTTTGGGAACTTGAGAGGAATATTTTACTTTCTGATGGGATTGTATGCAGTGTTTTTGTTATTAAATTATTTATAGAAGGTGGCTCTTGTGTAATATTCCTAACAGTCTTTGTTTTACTGATGGGTTTTGTAGTTTGTTTTTTTTTAACTTTCTGCTGCTTTTTCTTAATGGACCTGAGCAGCATGTTGCCTTCTAAATGGTTGTAAACGGCATCCGGTTTCATTTTCTGACCTACTGCTGTTACGACGATTCAGATGCATTTGTAAGTGTAATGGGCCAAATGTTAAATTAAAAAAAAAAGTCACAGTGTGTGCAGCAGAAAGATTCACGCCCCGTAATCCTAGTTCAAAAGCACTGCAGA
>NW_023418016.1:0-1241 GCF_002922805.2 Oryzias melastigma | reverse complement strand
CTAACGCTTGGCTGGTGGGCCATTAGTCACATCACATGCTGTGCAGGGCTTTGTTCTGTGTTTGCAGATATGTTGAAAAGGGGAAAGGAGGGAGAAACGAAATGAACCAGCCTTCATACAATTGAAAAAGACCTTTAAAGCTGCGTTCACATCAAATGGATTTTGCACATTGGGGACATCCAGTTTTAATGTTAAGTCAATATAGAAATCAGTGGTCCTGTGGCGCATTTTGAGTTTCTGGCGCGGCGCATCGGACTGGCAGCAGCCCGTTTCAAGGACTGTGGTGTGTCTAGAGTTCAAATATCTGAACTGACAAACAAGACATGTCGCCTCAACCAATCAGAGATTCAGCTTTGGCCCTTGACATGTCGATTATGTGCTCAGCAGTCCATGGAGGAGGATCTGATCTGATCGCTGTACTCCTGAACTTCATATTTTTATTTTAGACAATATTAAAAAGGTTGTCTAATTTTATTTTGTTTTAAATTATTCTTACCTCAGATTAATGCAGTCAGCAAGTCATCAGAGACGATAGCGCTGATGCAGCTCCTGCAGTAAATGATGAAGAGCCTCTGAATGATCTCATGAACCCCGACATTAAGACATGTTTATTAATGTTTTGTAGAGATCTTCAAAAAAATTAAACCTGATCACTCAACATCATCCATGTTTTCCATGCATCGTAAGTAAAATAAACAGTCAGCGCATCCAAGTAGCGATTGGAAATTTTGGATCATAGCTCCTACCACACACGTCTGGAGCGTCAAGTTCATGAACTCATTTTTGGACCAGCGTTGAGCAGTGAATTTGATACATGAATCGTGTTCAGAGTGAACCTCTCTGCAGAGCTTCATCCTATTCTGGAATCCATAGACATACATTCTCACATCCCTTTTTTCAGGCTCCCATTAAAACAAACATCTATCAACCACTTAGAAGTCATCATAGAATGTGGTGAAGATGTGCAAACAAAGCATTTGAATTTTGTCTGCTTGTGGATCCAGGATGATCCCTTATGTCTGCTCTGACTATTTTAAACAAAGATAATCTACTAGAACTTCTTTGGACAATTGTTTTTGAGATTTGCAAGAACTGGTTAATTGCATGATGTGGCAGTTAAGGATGTTGACTAAATTCATGACAGGTTGACCTCAATTTTATAACAACAAGTGATTTATTTCTATCTGATTTGTAAGTCTTTGGTTATCACTAAATCCTTATGCATGTGTTTTCTTTGTTTT
>NW_023418015.1:8330-10146 GCF_002922805.2 Oryzias melastigma | reverse complement strand
AGGAACCTTCAAAAAAAAAAAAAAAAATAGCTGCAAAAAAACTGCAAATTTAATGTAGAAAAAGCATCAAATTAGTTTGGTGCATATTAGCTCCACCCATATTCTGCATATGTGTTCATTTCCCATCCATCCTGCATCTCTGCCTCTAAAAACTCCCAGTTGGAGAAGATTTGCAGATGATGAGCAGCTTTAGCTACAAACCAATGAGGAGTGCTGAGGTTTACCTCCAGCTGAGTGTCAATCAGCTGTCATCAAAGCAGCTGGAGTGACGCCTTTTTTTTCTGTTCAGTGTGTCAGAACCACACCCACCAGGAAGGCAGGAGAAAGAGGAGGCCTGATGACGGCACGTCCTCCTGCAGCATCAATAGTTAATGTTTTCATTTCTGCTGCTCTGGTTTACGATCAGCGGGCTCTCCTCCTCAGTGTGTCCACTGATTCAGCAGAAAGCACACGAGGTGTTTGTGGTCATGTAGAGTGCAGACACCACAACGGCAGATGGTTCATTAACTGATGCTATTTAATGCACTCCTCAGAGGACAGATGCTAACAGGATTAAGCGTGCACGCTCAGTCTTAAAAGGATAGGAATCTTCTGAAGAATAGAGTCAGACGAAATGTCAAATTCTGAAAAAATTACAAATGATCTAAAAAAATAGCAAATTTTGAAAATCAATTGATAATTTTGCAGCATTAATAACATATATAAGGTTTTATCTTTAGATCCCTGACTTCTACACTGAAACTATTTGATATTTTTAGACATTTTTCTCATGCTTTACATTGTTTTAACACCTTTCAAAGCTTTTCTCAAAATTGACACAGTTTTGCCTCAATAAAGCCTAGGATCTAGATAAGGAGTGTCAAACTCAATCACAGAGGAGGCCAAGATACAAAACACACAGTGGATCGCATATCGAACAGGATAAACATTTATTGAACACTTAAAAGAACATTCAAAACATAACTTTTTAAAAATAAATATGAATAAAAACACACAGGAATATTATTCCAGAATAAATCAACTTAAATGACTTTCAATATTTTGCTTTTCATATTAATTTAGTCTGTCAAAATTATACAAGTTAGAAACAAAGTAAATGCTAAAAGAAAAAAACGTTCAAATTGCTTTACTTGTATGTCATTTTATATACAAAATGAAACTTATAAATATTATAAATATCCCAAAAGGTTTTACTCTCCATAAAACATATCCTGTTAAAATGATGCTATATAACATTGGGCCGTTAATACCAATAATATAAAATAATAGAAGTACCCCAAAGGGCCGGATCCGGCCCCCGGGCCTCGTCTTTGACACATATGATCTAGATATTAGGAAACTGTTTTTAATATCAGTCCTTATTCCTTTCCTCTTGACAATAGAAAAACTTATTTTAAGAAAAAAAAAATATCACATTTTACTTTCATTTTTGGCTACATTTTAAGTATCTTTAAAGTAAAGTTCAATAAAAGTTATTATTTTGGAAGCAAAAATGTAGATTCATATTCTAAGAATAAGTGCTAGGAGTAAACTTAATGAGGGTTTTTAGGATGGACCAACTTGATTGTATCGATTTTTTAAAAATTAGTCATTTATTACACTAGTTTGTAGTTACTGTAATCAAAATAAATTGTATTAAGGTACATAAAGACTTGAAAAACAAATAACTTTTTTAAAACTAGCTAAAATACTTTTTTTAATTGGGCTGTATAACATTTTATTTGTTTCTTTTCTTGAACTCCTTGTTTCTAGATTAGGATATATTATTTCCAGAGTTCTTGTTAAGTCAAGATGCTGCATGGACAGATCATTCTGC
>NW_023418015.1:0-8252 GCF_002922805.2 Oryzias melastigma | reverse complement strand
AGCTTTAAAAAAACCTGCATCTAGCTCAGCCGTCAGAGCTAAACGCCAACGAGCCGCTTTGGGAAGAACTGGGGAGACAAATGAAGCGGAGCAAACATACAAGCGTCAGGAATTTATGGGAAATTCCATAACATACTTGTGGAACTTTCTCATAAATATTAGATTTCCACTGCAGAAGGAGTGGGTCCAGCTTTTATACAACATGACAGATCAGCCAGAACTTTGGCTTTATAAATCAGTAAAATCATTAATTTTTTTAATGGTATTTTTTTTAATACTCTCATAGTACAAGATGTTAAAGTGAGAAAATTATGTACATGTACTCTAGAAATACAAGAATTTAAATTTGTTGACTGACACTTTTTAGAATCTTCATTACATCCATTCCAAAACTCAAACCCTAAATACAGTATTCCTTTGTATTTGTATGTTCAGCTGGATTCATCTAAACTCCTGAACCTCTTAAACTGTATTTATATTTTGAATGTATGGATTTGAATTACTTCTAATTAAATGTTATACATCCCAGTAATAAGTATTTCTTTGCTAGTTCTAAGCAAAAGGTTTGTCATTTTTGAGCTTGTATGTCCTAATTGTAGTTATTTAAAAAAACATTATTGAAATTGAATAAAAAGTTAAAATGCAATTTGAGTTTTATGAAATCTTTAACCCAGTTTTTCTATTGTTGAGACTTTGGAGCAAAAATGATTTAGACTCATTTTTTTAATAAAAATGTTAATTTAAATCTTAGTACTTATTTTGGCAAAAAAAAATCACATTTGTGCTCATTTTGAGAAAAGCTTTGAAAGGTGTAGATCAAGGAGAAATGAAAACAACTTCAAGGTTTTAAATATGTGCAATTTTCAATCCCCAAGACAAACAGTATTTGAGAGAAAAGAAAAAAATCTATTATGGTGGCATTTTCTTAACCTGCTTGATCTCTTTTGGGGTCATGGCGTTGCTGGAGCCTATCCCAGCCGGGGTACACAGCAGACAGGTCGCGAGTCTGTTGCAGGACCAAACAACCACACAATCACACCTAGAAACAATATAAGTGAAGCACGTTTTTGGGAGGAAGCCGGGGAGAACTCCGGGCCTCGAGGGCCGCTGTGTCTGCATGATTTTCAGAAACATGTCTATGACCCATACCGTAAAACATTCTCAACATTTTATAGCTGACACATGGAGACTTCATCCACACACCACTATAGCTCAGTGTGAACAGGTTTAGATGCACATAAAGATTTGAACCTTTAAAATAAAAGTCCAGTCCACATGCTGGAGTCATGTGTGAGTCTCTGTCTTTGGAGAACGCCATAAAAGCCACTCACACACAACTGCATGTGCAGTTGGTCTGACTAACCTTTTTGTCCATATTTGCTCATATATTTGCTCATTCACTCAGCCTCCTACTCACACTTAGCATGTTGCTCCATTTCTATATTTGTGTGTGCGTCTTCCTGCCTCTGGATCCACATCTGGAGGCCATTACCTCTGCTGTGGGATAGGGGGGCGGGGTGGAGGCTGGACTGGCTGCGTGGTGAGGTCATCGCGGCGCTGCGGCCATGCGGAGGAACAATGATGCTGTTGTCTTCAGTGACGAACAGCCAGCCTGGCTGATGCCTGAGCGGAGAGCTGGAAGGGGCGGAGCCTTCGGGGTTATGAAGGACAGAGGAAGAAAACGAACATGAACATTTGTTGACGCACACTTTAAAAGTTAAAACACCCGTTTGAGCAACCAGGATAGAAGCTTCAATCTGGCATAAATTTGATTCTTATGTGTTTGGTTACAAAGAAAATATGGACTCAAAATCGATATCAGGGCTTATTTTTGCAAGCATCTATGAGTCGTACTTTTATTTGGAATTATTCCTGGGTTGAAAAAAGAAATCAATTAAAGTGCATTTTGATAAAATTGACAAGTTAAGAGAGAAAACATTGAAAAATAAGTAAAAAATATAAAAAAAAATTGACAGCAGTTAAACGGCAGTTAGGCACAATGTGTTGGTATAATCTATAGTGAAAATTATTGATCCGATTTAACACCAAATAATCCCAAAAGAGATATTTTCACCATAACTTTACCTCAAAAGGAAAGTAAAAAAAGAACAAAATTAATAAAAAAAAATAAAAATTCTGTTTAACTATGAGATTTTTAAATTTGAGATTTTTTTTTCTTTTATCGGCAGCTGTGAACTATGACGGAGTATTAGATAACTTTTTTTTTTTTTTTATTACGACTTTATTTCTCCTAAATTTACGAGAAAAAAGTTGAAACTGTTTAATTCCAAGAATGAAGTCGTATATTTATGACCTTAAAAGTCATAGGCTAAATTTACGACTTTTACGAGTTTTAATCTTGTAAATTTGAGACATTGACTAAAAATTTGTAATATTATTATTTTTATTTATTTTTTTCTGTTGTAGTGAACACCACAAATAAAAAAGTAAAAGTTTTAGTTCTTTAAACTTTGATTTTATTGGGATGTGGGACGGGCTGAGTCACAGCATCCACTGCCTGCTAAAAACACACTCTGATGCATTTTTCTCATGATGGAGAACATATATAAAGAAAATTAAGATTATAATGGTATTCATAAGTATTTATTTATTAAAATCGCTTTAAATCAGGAGCAGATGAAAAAATGCTGCTGTATTTGTCACATCCCAAGAGTCCCACCTACAACTCAGAGAGAAAATTCTAAATAACTGCTGCCCCTTTGCAGAAACTGCAAAATAGAAAAAGACAGCTTTTCTTTGTGCCATTTTGGGCACAAAAAAAAAACCAAATTAATGATAATTAAACTGGCAGCTGTGAACACCACAACCAAAAGAAACAACTTTCATCTCTCTAGGCTTTGATTTTATTGGGATTTGGGAGTGGCCAAACCGCAACACCCTCTGCTTGCTAAAAAAAAAAAAAAAAATTAAAATGTGCATCAGAATTGTTTTAAGGATTTGTTAGTTGTGTTTTTGCAAAATATGGGGAAGTTGGTATTAGTGATTCAATTATGCAGGATAAATACACAAATGTTTAGAGTTTAAAACATGAAATGTGGATGTGGAAAAAAATATCATTAGAAAGTCAAGACAAACCCCAATTAAAAACAGGAGCTTTCCCTTTATAAAGGTGCTTTCCACAGAAAGAAATAGATCTGTAGGTTAAAGACAAACGATAATATGAACTCAAAAACGGACACGAAATGTTGGGGAATAAGTGAAAAACAATAGAACTGAAACATGCTAATGAAAAAAAAAAGATTTTGCTCCTATTTTTAGTTATCCCTTCTTTTAAATACAACATAGCTTTCTTATTTTATGAAAATGATGTTTACAACATTATACATAGAAACAAAGAATAAAAGAAAGAAAGATAGAAATAGATGAGTCTCAAAAGTCAATTTGTGATCATCGTACAATTCAGAGCTTTAAAAATCTCCTTTTCACACAGTTTTTCTTTTTTGTCGTTGACGAATGGAGGAGCAGTTGTGTGTTTGCACAACTTTTTGAAGTGTGTGTTACATGCTTGTGTTTTCCCAGGAGTGAGCCAGGCCTGTATCTCCTTATAAGGATGTTGGCTTGAAGAAGGGAAGATGGAGGAAAAAAAGGCCCATAGATGAAATGAGAGGGGGGATGTTTTACATAAAGGAATATTTAAAAAGTGGGGCAGGTGGAAGAGAGTGGGCGAGGAAATGAGGAAGAGGACAGCAAAATGAAACAGACCCTAAAAAACTGAAGAAATCTTTCAGGTTATTTTTTCTACTCCCCACACAAACCCCAAATTCTTTTCTTTTTTGCCTCTGAAGATGGACATTTTAATGCCAGTTTTTAGGGGAAAAAAACACCCAATGTGGAAACGTGGAGCTGAATTAAAGCCAGGAGAGTCTGCTGCAGGCCTGCCTCTGTGCGGGTGGCACCAGAAATAACCCAGAAGAAGTTCACTAAGAGAACTTTCAAATCAGATGTGCTCATGCAGACTTTGGCTGTGTCCGAATTCCTTCCCTGTGCACTATATAGTGCATTCACCATTTTGTAGAGCAGTTCCAATGTCCAGTGCACTAGAAATTTCCTAGAAGTCTGCAAAACCCAGTGTGCATCAATGCTCACTAGATTAGGAAATATAGACCACAATGGAATGCAGTCAAACATTTTGGGGGAAAAAAAAAATGTAAGTTTTTGATAAGCTATCCACATTTTCATCATAAGAATACAGTGGAGTCACAAATAGACATTCATGAAATGTTTGCATTGATTCGATTTTGTGAAATCGGTGATGTCATATCCAGCGTTAAAAAAAACAAAACAAAAGTAGTGAGCATGGTGTGTGAGTTTTTTAGTAGTTAGGAATTTGGACATAGCTTTAGTCAGTAAGTTCTTCTTAAGCTACTTTCACAACCACGCCTGGTTCACACCAGACGCAGAAGTGCTGCGAAGAAGTGTGCGCGCAAATCTTTCCCCAGTGTTTTTCTTTTGAGATACATTCACACCAGTCACATCAACTCGCGCTCAAGCAGCCCCTTTCAATAAAAAGTACACGCTTTAATCTGTATCTCGAGCTTCCGTGTCCAGAACTCTCACATTTGATACAAAAGTTTTTAAGTCCAATCGCAGCTTCTACCTACAAAACCGGCATTCTTGATGCCAAATCGCAAAAGCGCTGAAATGTGACCAATATGGAACTTGGATTTGGTACTAACGGGTGGGTAGCATTTTGTGAACATGATCACGAAGAAGAAATTAATATTTAACTTTCTGTGCCCGGCTGGAATTACAAAACACCAAGTCTGTCAGATATTGCAAAAGAGCCGTGAAAGAAAAAACTGGAGCAACATTTGCAGGATTTGACTTCTGGCTCCAACTGTAGACGGTGGACAAACGCTAGTGAACAAACAGTAAAAAACAAAAGAAGAAGAAGCCGCTCCCTGCCACGCCCTGTTTGTCTGGTGTGTGAACACTACCACCATGTATTGTGTGTTCTTGAACATTCACACATGTCTGGTGTGAATGTAGCTTTACAGCTCTATTCCTAAATATAAACGATTGGCCCTTCTGTGAGTAAAGAAGGATGCAGCTCATACGTCACAACCAAATCTGAGTCCCTGATTGGTCAAAGTTGAACTTGGTTTAAATTGCATTAAATGGACATGTGTTTTCCCTGAAAAAAAGTATAAAAACTTGTGTTGTGTCACGTAAATGTGATCATTTTGAACGTGGAAAAAACATTAACAAAGACTTTTCATTGAAAGTGGTTGAACGTGCATTTCAGAGGGTGGTTGGTGTGAATGTACATTCAAACTGCCACCACTACAACTCAACTCTGGTGAAGCTCTTTTATTTACATTATGCGTTTTTAAAAAAGCTCATTCATTCATATCCACTCCTGTCCTCTTAAAAGAAAGATTAGCATGTTTTGATCTGCAGATTTAGCTCATTTCCAAGCAGTTCTAACACTAAAGACAAAGTTCTGCGAAAGGACTCGTTTTTTTTTTTTTTTTTAGATTTTTCCCCGCTCCTCTGGAGTGCCTCCACCTCCTTCAGTCCTCAGATATGACAAATTACACCCCTGCTCCAGTTCTCCTTACTTCTGCAATTTTTATTTTGCTCTTCCTCTTTCTGCTCAATTCCTCCTTCCTTCTCCCTCAGCTGCTCCTCCCAGCTGTTGAAGCGCACATGGCTCATGCCTAAAGAAGGGAGGGAGGGGACAAATGGGAGGAGAGTGGAGGAGAGCCTAAAGGAAAAAAAGTGGGTGACAAACAGAGAGGGCAGAAAATGCGGAGTGCCGGGTGTGAGCCACATGGCCACTGAGTGAGAGGTCCCTGCTTCCTGCTGCCGCTCCGGTTGGATTATTGGAGAAGGACCTCCTTTGGATACTTCTCGCCCCCTCTACCCTCTGCCTCCCTCCCTTCTCGCGTCTCCTGCTGAGGGTCCTCCGTCTTTCCAAATCTCACCTCGTCTTCTCCTCTCGCCTCCCTCTCCCCTCAGGATGTCGTGTGAGGAGGCTCAGCTCCACAAAGAGCGGCTGCAGGCCTTGGCGGTAAGTCGGCCGGTTTGCACTGTCTGTTTTTCACCCCTTTATCTGCATCTTTGGCCTTCTGTCTGTTTGTTTTGCTGTCAGTGTTGTGTCACCTTGACTTCATCCTTCAGTCATTTTAAAGGGAAAATCTCACCTCCTGCACCTCAGAATTCCCACAGTTTTCTCAGTGCTCCACTATTCCATCATTTCTTTAAAAAAAACCAACTTTTTTTGTTATTGACTCATAAAGGTGAATGACATAAAGGTCAAATCAATGTTTTAAACCAAAGTTAAACAAATGTGCACAAAATTTCCTGTAGAGTTTCGACATCCATTCTGATGACAAATCAACTCCACTGGCAGCGAAGTCCACAAAGTCTGACATGTCAGTGTTTCACTGCCACCACGCTCTCTTCTAACCAAATGTCATCCTCCTGCAGGCACACAGTAAAGTGAAATATGCTGCATAAAATACTTTTCAGAAGTGGCTTTCTTGATGAGGCTTGCCAGCTTGATGGAACACTTCCACATGTTTTCCTCACATGCAACAAAGCGTCTTCTTGTTTGTCCGTCACTCCTTCACCAGCCGACTTCCACATCTTTGTTTCGGTGGAAAAAGATTGCTCTGAGGGTCAGGGGAAGAGTGGGAGCGGCGTTTTTCCCCCTGTCAGGGTGGAATCTGAACAAGAGTTCGACTCGGCGCAGATAAGACTTCCCAGCAACTGTTGCACCGTGCTTTCACCGGCCGGAACTAAATTTGGCGCCAGTGACGAACCCCAGCATACCGCAAACGCACACTCCCGCGGCTCGTACGGCGGCTCGTGTGTGGCGGGGCTGTAGGGGGGGTAACTTTAGCAGATGGTGGAAGTATTTTGGCCACGTTGGAACATGGCAGCCACACCAGGCTGCATGTTCCTAAAACAGTTTAGGGTCTGCAGGCGTAAAGTTGTCACCGTCTGAAGACAGAAAACAGAAGATTTCCTGTAGATTTAAGTTTCTCATAAAGAAGCTTCGATTTGGTTCAAGTGAAAATTCACAGCAGAGCATTTCCCAATAAGAATGCTGTTAACCCCTTCATTACCTGCTCAGCCACTGAGTTTGGCAGATTTGACATCTGGGTGAAATCAGCTTGGAGCCTCTTTTGTCTGAAACATCTGTCTTGTCTAAGTGAAGCTTGTTAACACTATATTAGATACTATAGAAGCACTAATGACTTTCAGCCCTGAACTCCTCCAAACAACAAGGAATTACTATCTCGCTTTAATATTAGTACAGTTTAATTTAGTAGTACTAAGATTTCTCTAACATGGACTGAATGAAAAGTCAGGAAAACTGTAAATAGTGAGTTGGGTTTTTTGTGTTGTTAAAAATGGTTATTTTTGGTATATTCTTGTGGTATTTTTCTCATGACAGAGGATATATTTAGGGGAAATTAAGCTTAAAATTGCATTTTTGAATATTTCTTTGTTCAAATTGTTGTGTATCAGGAGCACACAAAAAAATGCAGTTTGAAAAAGCTACAGTTGACAGGCTACAAGCTCTCTCCATGTTGATGCATGCACTTGTAGTCGGGCATCTGGCTCAAAACTGTGGAGCTGGATAGCTTCAATGTTACTCGCACCAGTAATATTAGGCTGGACGTGGGTGATGGGAAGTGGGGCGGACTGTGGCAATGATACCACCAACAGAGGTGAAATTCTAATGAACAACTGCAGCTCTGCATAGAGTAATGAAGTTGACACATGCAAAAAGTATTTAAATATATAATTATAAAGCCTTAAAAAATATTAAAAGTGTTTATAGAGTAAAATAAAATATTACCTAATACATTTTTGGGGACTTAATCCACTAAGTCTTAACACTTCATAACACTTTGGTACTTTTTTGTTCCAAAGTTAATTTTTGCTGGTGTCTTAGTACATCTCTGTAGAGAAAATGGGGGTTGATAAAAAAAGGCAAAATAAATAACTAAAACAGATAAAGATGCTTTTCCATATTTGTATTTTTTTATTCATTACAAAATTTTATTTAGATCAAATTTTTGTCCTCATCTGTATTAAAATTTTACGCTTATTTAATATCAAATTGGCCTTACTGTTTACTTTGTTAACTATTTAAATTATTATCACTTTACATCCATCTACTGTTTTTTTCTTCTTAAAATTTCATTATTTTTAACATTTTGTTACAGTTGTTTGTTCTTTTTTTGTCACACTTCCATTATCCTTAAGTGAGAAAC
>NW_023418014.1:9385-10875 GCF_002922805.2 Oryzias melastigma | reverse complement strand
TGACATGTGCAGCATCACATATGATCTTGGTGGTGAAAAAAAAATAAAACATATCAGTCCATTATTGTGATTGTTTTGACCATTAGAGTAGTTGGTGTACCTGCACATTAATGCTGTGGATGGACCTCCTGTTCACATAGTCCCCCTCATTTTCCGAAGGTGCAATTATGGGGATGTGTGTGCCATCAATGCACCCAACCACATTTGGAAATCCTTAAGGGGAATTTGTATTATTAATTTTCCTAAGACACAGCAAGATTTAAGTGATCCTTCTTCAAGATGAACAAATGCGATACCACTAACCTGCAATTCTGTCAAACTCCTCTTTGATCACTCTGAGGAGTTCGTGCCAAAAGAAAAAAAAATACGGAAATGGGTCAAAAGTGCTCAAGTGTAAGGTAAACTTTCCTTACGATTCTGCAAACAGCGGCCTCACTGATGTGCTCGGCATCCTTGATGTTATAAAGAAAACTACAATTTACTAAAAAACGTAATGTAATACAAAGCATCTGCTCGAATATCATGCATGCCAGCCAGAATGGATCTGTGAAGTCGTAACTGACTGGTATGCTAGCAGAAAGACACAGGCAATACTTCGCAGTGAGTGTGGTCTGAGCGGTGCTTAAATGTCCTGTGGCTGATGAGCTGATGGGAACCAGGCGTGGAGCCATCCAAACATTGTGTGCAGGTGTTGATGGCATATTGAGTGCATTCAGTACTCAGGTGATGGCTCCCGATGATGACTGAAGGGGGAGACAGAGTGTTGACTCCTGACAACTGTAGTTAAACAGCCACTCATGTTTTGTTATCCAAAAGACCCACATTTGTAGTGTTCATCAGTTATTTAATAATTTGATTTAGGAATTCATCAAGCATTTAACTTTCATGAAGAATTGATGATAAAATACCTAAAATGTAAAATAAAGTACAGTATTTGTGTTTCTTTATTTGCGGTTTCACAGATTTTTATTCAGTCTCGTGACTCTTCCGGTTCATCACAAAAACTCAGACAACTCAAGACGCTTGTATGACATTTTTGCGCCCGAAAGAGGTGCTGCGCTGCTGAGGTGTATCACCGCATAGCTGAACCTCCTCCGGAGTGCGGAGGGGTGTGGGAGAGCTGCCCCCCCCTGTCCGCGAGAGGAGCTTCCCCTCCTCTCTCCATGCCCCTGCATGGAGAAATGGCATCAGCTGATATGCTGAAGAAGATTGCAGAGGATAATTATCATCAAGAGTAGGTGTTAACCATTTAAAAAAGGCGAAAGCACACAATCCTGATTTTGAGGCACAGAGTGACACTCCTCATCTGCGTCATAAAGAACAGTGTCACTGCTGTACAGTCTTTTGTTCTGAATAAAAAAAATCTTAATGTTAAGCAATATTCAAATTTTCTTTAATAAATGTTTTACAAGGCATAACCAGAAGTGTTTTTCATAAATAATAAGCATTTGTGTGCTGTTATTTCTGTTGCTTTGTTTATTGTGCATGTT
>NW_023418014.1:0-848 GCF_002922805.2 Oryzias melastigma | reverse complement strand
ATCTAAACAACAAACTGGAAAATTGTGCAGTGTATCCTGCCAGTAACCAGCAGTATCTGGGATAGGCTCCAGCAACCCCATCACCCTTAAAGGGATTCAGTGGGTTCAGAAGATGGATGGATGATATAAGGAACCACTTTGTGATAAAATGTAAGCCGATTATGATAATCTAACATAATAAACACATTCACCAAGATGTTGTGTTTTTCTGGAGTATAAATATAAATGGTTTAAAATCCAATATTAAGAGAAAAAGAAGTTAAAGGAAAGAAATGCCTGAAACATTGACTTTCAGAATAAAAGAAAGTCAACAAAACAGGTGGATGAAACTAAAGAGTCAGCACTGATTTAGATACGAAAGATGTTTTACTGTGCAGTAAAATGAGCTCATAAATATTTTTAAGAGATACTTAAATACTTTGGCTTTCTTTACTGAGTTATGTTATTGAGATCCATTCCCACAGTGCTGCTGGAGAGAAAATTGCAAAACCCGACTATCAGGAAATTAGCACATTAGAGTAAACTGGTTGGTCGGAAATGTAACGCGATCATTTGTACGCTTCACCCTTATTTACTTAATATCTGTTTGCAGCAACTGTAATTACTCTGGAAGTAGTCAGCTTGAGACAAATAGGTCTCTGATGAGTCTTTGTTGGAACAGTTTCACAGGAAGTTTCTTTCCAGCACTGTTGCCACAGAGACTCTGAGTCATAGAGATCTTTGCCAATGAATGTCTGTGAGAATTAAGAGTCCCATAGTATCCTTCACCATAGCACAAGCTTAAGGCATCTTACATTTTAAGCGGCCGTGGTGCAGTGGTAGGGCGGTCGACTCCTGATCAGAAGTGA
>NW_023418013.1:7360-7931 GCF_002922805.2 Oryzias melastigma | reverse complement strand
GTCTATCAGACAACAAAGATACTCAGATGTCACCTGTCACTGGATTGATGACACTCTTCTGGAGAGGTACTCTGCAATGTTGGCCTGCAGACCTCTTACAGACACACTCTTCAGCATTAGAAAAAAAAAAGTTCCAATACTCATATCAGGCGAAAAAGTGATCAGGAATATAAAAGTCACTTGTTCAAACTTCCTGAAAGTCTTTTGATTATATGGTGGATAAATAGAGGAAAAAACATTTGATAAACAAGAGGAAAAAGACTCCATCCTTGAAGAAATAGCAAAGGGGAGTGAGATGAAGATGGAATATCAAGATGTCTGCTATTTTGAATGACAATGCGAACCTTGAGTTCCAAATGCCATGGTTCTTAACACCCTCCAAAGGGATTCACTGGTGCAAATGGGTTTCTTGCAGCCAACAATTTACCAGCTCCAAGAGAAGCAACAGAGTCTGGAGCCATCTAGAAAAGTATTTAAACCTCTTGTTGATTGGAAGAAGGGGTCAAGAAACACTTAGGGGGAATGGTGAAGGAACCCAAGCTGATTGAACCAGCAACACTCCTACCTAAGT
>NW_023418013.1:0-7261 GCF_002922805.2 Oryzias melastigma | reverse complement strand
TTAAGTGGTCTTTAAGCTATAATTATGCCATTTTTGGACAAACAAACTATAATTTTCTAGGATGTTGCTTCTGAAGAGCGATAAGAGTTCATTACAAATTTGTCTGAGTTGTGGCCAGGACTGTTGGGATGGAGCCACCTCCACTTACACTTCCCATTGCTGAGAGTTCTCTGTTTACCTGCTCTCCCGCTAGTTTACAGCCCCTCACACCCCCCAACCTAACATTACTGGTGTATTAATAAGGCGACAAATGTAGCTATCCAGCTGTACAGACGTGCCATCTAGAATAATCTAGAGCAGGGTTCTCAAACTCAGTTTACCTTGTGGCCCTGGAAGGCAGAGTCTGAAGCGGAGGTTCCATTTGTGCCAAAAATCCCATTGTCTATTGTCTACATCTTCTAAACAAGTTTATTGAACATTTGTTCATGTCTATGTACTACTAAGCAATATTTTTCTGCGTGTCCTGTGAAACGACAGGAGCTAATGACGCTAGCAAATGTTGCTAAGAACTTTCCTGATGACCAGATCAAGCGATAATAGCAAATGCAAAGTTTTAAGCATAAAGCAAGCTGAAACATCACAAAGCAAATCCAAAGCTATCACTAAAGAAGCGTGGACATGCAGACATTACTGCTTAGTAGACATTGAACTTTCATATTAAGGCGGGGGGCTGCAAAATATTGACTTGGGTGGTCCACAAATTGCCCATGGGCTGCCAGTATGAGACCCCTGATCTATAGCTTTATATTTTCTACGTCACAATATACCCTTTTTAAAATGGCATATTTTCATCAGCTCCTGATTCACAATAAATTGATTAAAGAAATACTCAGAAATGCAATTTTAAACCTAACCTTCTTTATATATGTCCTCCATCAACATAGAAATGCCACAAGAACATGTTAAAAACACCAAAAACAGAGTAAGAATAGAGGATATTCATTCCCTGCAGGATTGTCTTGCAGAGAATAGTAAAACTGTTTATTTAGGTTGGAATAGACACCTTCATTCAAATCCCCAGTAAATGACAAGAACCAATAGGGGGTCCTTTGATACATATGGTGTATTGTGTCTCTAAAGAAAACAAAACACTGAAGAACTTTTCAATTTTTCTTAATTAGTTTTTAAAGTACATTTCAAGCTAAAAAAAAAAAAACATATTAGCTCAGTGGGTCTGTTTTGAAACTTTTAAACCCCTAAAGTTCTTCAAGAAAATGTTTTTATTTTGATCGGGCATGTCTGTTTGCTGGCAACACAGAAGAAAAACAGGAACTAACATTAAAGGCACTCAATCCATGGCATTAGTGCTACTCAGGTCAAAGTTTAGAGATTTAACAAGTTGTGTCTGCAGCTGTGAAATTCCTTACCAATGAGCACTGTGCTGTTTTAGTCCATCACTCCCTTTCTTTTCATCTTTCAATATAATATCTAATATAGACAATGTTTTGAGACTCACTAAACTACAAAGACTCTAGCTGTGATAGAATCTGGAGACATCCATCTAACTTGACAGAATACAGAGCACTTATCCTTCCTCAAATCTTGCTTGACACCTGGCTGCCAAACAAAAACAGCTCTGTCTAGGCTGTCATATCTGCGTCTATGTTGGGTTTTTACTCTTACTGTGCCTTATGCTTCTTAGCCGACCATAGATGGACATTAAAACTAAGCCCTTCTATTAATCGATGAATTTCCTGCATGAATATAATTATGCAGAGGCGTTTAAGTGGAAATCCAATGATTCTAAATATTCCTAATCCCAAAGAACCGAGGAGCTGTTATGTGTGTGTTGTGCAAAGCCGTCTGCCTTCTACCTTAAGCTGATCGAGAAGATGATATTTTTAGAAGATTGTAAACAAGTCCAAAGCTGAGGCCTCCAAATGAAGATCAAACAGTAAGCATGAGTAATTCTTTAAGACCAAAATACGGTATCAACGAGGATTTTAATGCCCTCACGATAGTGTGAAATCTCAAAAGATAATTTGCTGTAAACAGATGATTTGCTGTAATGGGGGCTTCAAAAAAAAGGGAATATTTTTAACCACATCTCATGGTCTTAGTATTTGTTTGATTACTTCAAAGTTATTTAGTCTAATCTATATAGAAAAACAACTATAAAAAATGTACAATTTTACACGGCAGAAATCAAAGTGGGTCTTAGTCAAAATGAATTTTGTGACTTTGGAACATGGTTGACTGCTGTTAATATGTTATTGTGATGGAAGGCACATTTTATATTTTTTGCTTTATTTATGTGTAAAGCACTTTGAGTTATTTTTCATATGAAAAGTGATGTATAAATAAAGACTTATTTGATTGCATTAGTTAAAGTCAAATGTAATGTCACAAATTCTGATTTTTGATATTTGTAAAAGTTACATTGTAAAATGAAAAACAATAGATTAAATAAAATTAATTAGAACCTGTCTTTACATTATCAAACTCATATTGCTTGATATTCCATCATAAACTTTGACTTGAAGGTAGAAGTACAGTGAGAACTTTTTTCATATGCAAACTACATTTATTTCTGTAGATTCTACAGCCAGAAAAAGATCCGTCCCTCTGACACATGCTGGTAATGCGATGTGGTGAATTTATGAAATTCTACTGTTTCAGTGGAGATACAATAATCTCACATAGCTTTTCATCTACAAGCTTCAGTAATGTCAGTGACTGACTTTTCTTTTTTTGTGTGTGTTTGCTGCATTCCTTGGCGATGATATGAGTATTTTAAAAAGGCAGACAATAGTCATGCTGTGGTCAGAAAAGGAAACTTTGTTTCACAGTGACAGGATTTCTTAAATAGAGCCAAGACAACCTTTCACTTTCAGACAGCAGGAAATCGAGTGAACTGTGAATAATTTCTTATAAAAATCTTTTTAAACTGGGTATGGGTTAAACCATTATTATCCCTTTGACAGATGGCCTTTGTATTCTGACATTTTTGCACTTTTTCCATTTAAAGCCATGCATAATTTCTGTTTTCAGAAATTATTTTAAAGAAAAAAATTCAAAGGCAGAATATTTAATTACTTTATTAAATGAAGATTCATTTTGATTTGCATTAAAAGGATCAGCAAGGCCAAAAGTGGAAACAATACGGATCAGGAAAATATTTAATGCTTTTGAACCTCTTATTATGGACATATTTCACTTTTTGCAAAAATTGTTATAAATCCCATTGAATAAATCAATCAAAGGCAGCTTTGCTGTGAGGACAGACAGTAGCAAATAAAAAATGTGATTTCAAAAAACAATCACGCCGAGGTGGACAGTATTTCATTCTGTAATTGCAAAAGCAGATTCAAAACTACCGATGGCCAGACAAGAATTTATTACATTTTTTTGTCTTTCATAAGAAAAATGCCACACATTCATGTTAAAAACTCGAAAAAAAACACAAATTTTATTGGAGGGGGGCTTTAAACAGTACTTCTTCTTCCCTTGATTTTGAAAAGTGTGTCTGATGTTTACCTAACACACTAGAATAAGTTAGGGATGTTGTGAAGTTCTATGTAAAGTGTTGTTTCACTTTATAGTGTTAGGAGAAAGGAGACAATTGTATTTTGGCTACAGACACACCTAATTTTGTGTTTTCCAGGCTATAGTGCCCCTCAGGTAGATAGTAGGCTGTCAGTTTTTGCATGTGAACTTGTTGAGTCTCAAAGTGTCATCGCAAACTTGCATCAAGTCAGAACTACTGGCAGAGTTTGTGACAGAAACAGGAGTGGAGCCCCGCCAGTGACAGACTGCAACCATGACCAGTAGCTTAGGACCTCTACACTCAAACATGGCCATATCTTCACTGGTGTCCATGGCAGGCAAAAAACCTGTCCATCTTCATTCAAATTTGTCATGGGAGGGATCACACATCAATATATTGGTCGGGTCATCTGGACCACATAAAATAGCACAAGGGTTAACATTAAAAAGAGATGAAGTTGAACATACTTCTCTAAACCCATATGTGGGAGCAGGGAATATATATTTTCACTCACACACTTTTAGTTCGAAATTAAATGAAAAATACAAATGAATTCAAAGCCTTTTGCAGGGCTGACATTTTCCAGTCAGAGTATTAGATATTATCCTTCAAGGTGCAATTTTCATCAAAAAGCACCAACCAAATAAGTTTGGACCCTGAAGCCAAAGTCTAATTAATTAGATTTCACTCTCATTTAAAATCAACTAAGAGTTTAAAGCAAGGCCTGACCACTAGTGTGATGTAAAATAATGTAGAGCTAGGCATTTTTGGCAAGCAATTTTACTATAAATGAAAGGGAAAGAAAAAAAGTCATTATTGCTATAGTGGTGTGTCTAAGGACTAAGTCCTTTTTGAAAATATCTCAGTTAAACCAAAATGGCAGGAACATAAAATGATAATGATTTTCTCAGTAATAGCATTAAACACATAGCATTCTGTCAGCTCAAAGTTAGCAAGGCAAGTTAATGAATAGGTGGATATTATTGAATTAATTGAGCAACTTACTGTACTTTGGAAGCATTTTGCATAAATGGATAAGAAAAAAGACAACCGAAGAGGGATGAGTAGTTTTGTTTCTTTAGGATTAAAATGTCTGAAAAGATCCCCAAATTACATCTAGAGGTAAAAGGAAAACTAGGTGAGTATGTGTTATCCCCCCCGATAATTTTGGTGTGGAAACACCCAAGCGGACTCTAGTCTGGGACCAGACACCACTCTCTGACTCATCTTTTGAGATGGTCTTTGTTTGTTTCCAATCTGACTTAACTTTGGTTTGCTCTGACATTCCTTACTCTGAGTATGATTTGACCTCGTAGTGGAACAACTGGACCTAAACAGGCACCGTAGTCAGGTATTATGTGTTGCAGACAGAGAGCCACAAACAATTGTGGAGCACCAATGCAATCGAAACTGTCTAAAATGTGGTTGGATGAGTGCAAGGCCAATAAAACAGCATTTGACATCATATATATAACTTTTCACTGTTCACATCTCTATTTTCCCGACAATCTGTCAGCGTACCTTCTTAGCAGACATTTCCTCAGCAACTGCCTCGCAGCATGCCTCCGCCATATGAAAGTAGCAGTTAAAAGTGTTTACCTGACGTTGATACAGGATACAGGATATTTCAACACAGCCTGAACTTATACGATCTTCAGATCGGAGGTCAACTGCTGTACCTCTGTCCCCCATAAATAGAGTATCCTGAATCTAACTGATTCCACTACCACTTGTGTGGTGTTTAGGAGAAGGGAGACATTAGTTGATAAAGATTTTAATGGTCAAGTAAAATAATGTGACATTTGGCAGAAATAATTATACTAAAAAGCAAAATTGAAATATTCAAAATTGCTTAGAGGTTGCATATTCATTTTTCAAAATATATTTTTCCATGCAATTTTTGCTATTGGATCATTCCTACTAAATAAGTGCAGAATAATAGTAAACTTGCAGTGACGAACATTAACATAAACTTGCACAAAAATGCATGAATAAAAATCCTGTATTTGGCACCAGCAGACATTCACTATCAGTATTTTTCTCCTTAAAGAATAGGTTCACTAGTTTTTTGTTTTTTTTCTCAAAAGCCGCAGTTACTTCTTGCATCAGCACACACTGTGTACTAAAATTTAAGTAGGGGAGAATAAAATATGACACTCATAGCAAGCAACACATAATACTACAAAACCACAGAGAAGCTGAGCTGGAGTTCCATAAACTGGTGCAATTTGGGATTTTGTGCCTTAGATTAAATGTCATGTGTTGTAATACACAACTGACGACTCGCCAGGGCACATGAAAATGATTCAATATTTGTCCAAACGGCCATTCTGTGTGGTCTTTCTTTTTACACTCATCTTTGTGAAGCCAAAAGCTGAAATAACTCGTCTCTATCTTTTTTACATCAAGTCCTTGCACCTCTCTGCCTCACACCTATTGTGACTCTTTACCACTTTTACTTCCAGCTGAGATAGAATTTCCCAGGTTTGTTATTGACATGAGCCAGACATACGTGTGAGCATGCTGGTTATTGCACATAACAGCTTTGCCTGTATCAGCAAAGTAAAGTAGATCCAGAATGTACCCATTAACACATCAATAAAATGGCAACAACAATTCCCTTGACAAGCTTCTGTTAATGCAGAGATAAATATGAGAAAACATTTTTTTGGTGAGAATTTAACACCATTAACGGATCAGTGTAAAAGACAAATGTGAAGAGTGTAGAGGTTCCCTCTTCCTCCCTCGTCACACCATAGACCTACTTCCATCCAGGAGCTCTGCTCATCCCTTTCTACTTCATAATAATCCACCTATCCTCTAACTCCACGTTGTCTTGCATTTTGGGTCCACTACCAATATAGTTCCTAATAGAGTCACAGTTTCTTCGCCTCATTGCAGGTCTTCCCTGGGGCCTCATTCTAATAGGACATGCCAAGAATACCTCTCCAGGGAGGCATTCAGAAGGTATCTGATAGAGATTACCTCAACCTGTCTTTCTTCATGTTAAGCAGCTAAAGCTCCTCAAAAGGAATGTCCAGCTTTCCGATGGAAGAAACGTTTTTTGACTGGTTGGATCTGATCTTCTCTTTTTTGGTCACGGTCACAGGAGAGGGTATGAACATTGACCTAAAAAGACTATGAACCAATCAAGAACAAGACCACGAGATACCTAAATTCCTACAATTGGGGCAGAAGCTTTTCACCTATCCAGAGAGGGCAAACCATGACCTCTGATTTTAAGGTGGTAATTCTTATTCAAGCCGCTTCACTCTTAATTGTGAACAACTTGAATACACATTGAAGGTCCTGGTTTGATGAAGCAAACAGCACAACATCATCTGCAAAAAGCTGATATGCAATCATTGGGTCTCCACACCAAACTTCCTCCAGATTCTGGCTGGGCCAAGAAATTCTATCCATGAAAATTGTAAACAGAACCAGTGTCAAAAGACAGCATGCCAGAGTTCAAAATACACCAATTTGACTCACACCCTGCAATACTAATCAAACTCTTGCAATCTCTAAATGTCTGTCTTTTTTGTCATATGGGCAACCTTCAGGGTACAGATTATTGTGATATTTTTGAGGAAAGTAAAGGGTTTTACTTAAGATGTTCATTCTTATGCATACGTATTTGTATTATATGGATTATTAGTATGTACATTAACAATTCTATACCTATCAGCAATGCAGTGTACAAGGAACAATTCTGCACAACTAGATTTCCTTCAGAGCCAATATAGTGTCTGTAGAGAGAGGGATGCCCAAAAG
>NW_023418012.1:9728-10885 GCF_002922805.2 Oryzias melastigma | reverse complement strand
GATGGCATCAATCCAGGAGAAACCCGTTCGGCCCTCCGCCCACTTAGCCAGCGCCTCCGGGTTCCGGTCCCAGGGGATCTGCACGCACACGGGGTTTCCATCCATCTTGTCGAAGCAGGGGTTGTTGGTGGCGGTGGTGTAGAAGAACTCCCTCCACAGCAGCTGCCCGTACAGCGACAGAGGGGGGCTGCTGTTCTTCTTAACCTGCCGACACGACAAGTCACGAGTTACAGCGGGTTACAAGTTACAGCGTGTTGAGAGTTACAGCGAGTTACAATGAGTTACAACGAGTTACAGCGGGTTACAGCTGGTTTTAACGAGTTACAGCGCGTTACAAGTTACAACAGGTTACAAGTTACAGCGCATTACAAGTTACAGGGCGTTACGAGCTACAGCTGGTTAGGAGTTACAGCGCGTTACAGCATAAGTTATAGCGGGTTATAGCGCGCTGCGAGTTACAGCGTGTTGAGAGTTACAGCGCGGCGCATTACGAATTACAGCGGGTTATGAGTTACAGCGCGCAACGAGTTACAGCGTGTTACAAGTTACAGCGCTACGAGTTACAGTGGGTTACAAGTTACAGCGCGGCGCGTTACGAGTTACAGTGTGTTGGGAGTTAGAGCATGCTACGAGTTACGAGTTACAAGGCGCTATGAGTTACAGTGTGTTGAGTGTTACAGCACGCTACGAGTTACAGCGGGTTACAAGTAACAGCGCGGCACGTTACAAGTTACAGTGTGTTGAGGGTTACAGCGCGTTACGAGTTATAGCGGGTTACAAGTTACAGCGCGTTACAGGTTACAGCGCGTTACGAGTTACAGCGAGTTAGGAGTTACAGCGCGCTGCGAGTAACAGCGCGTTGAGAGTTACAGCACGGCACCTTATGAGTTACAGCGTGTTGAGAGTTACAGCACGGCACCTTATGAGTTACAGCGTGTTGAGAGTTAAAGCGCGCTACGAGTTACAATGAGTTACAGCGCGGCTTGTTACTAGTTACAGCGTGTTGAGAGTTACAATGACTTACAGTGGGTTTTAAATAGTTACAGCACGTTATAGCAGGTTATAACGAGTTACTGCACGGTACAGCCTGTTACTGCGAGTTACAGGCTGTAACAGTATGCTACAGTGGGTTACGAGTTACAGTATATTACAGCGCT
>NW_023418012.1:0-1295 GCF_002922805.2 Oryzias melastigma | reverse complement strand
ATGATTAGTTTGAGATGAAGGGAGAATCTACACAAACTGACCTAAACTTACCAAACATGGAACAACACTGATGCTGCAGACTGAATATTTCTACAGTATTCCTTAAAAATAATCAGTTACAGCAATCAACTGACAATGAAATCAATGAAACAAATAAAGCAACACAAATCCTGTAACTATTCCTCATCTCTCCGTCTGGCTGGATCATAAGATTTCATCCTCATCACAGGCTGTCTTCATTGGAAGAATCTCCTAGAGCGATGAATCCACTCCTCACAGAAGCTGCTTCGATTGGATCACATGTCTGCTCCATGGCCTGAATGAGGGGCAAACGGTCATAGGGCTGCAGGTCGTAGACCTTCCACCGCCACGCTGGAAAAACTCTTTGATTGGATCCAAGAAAGGAGAGTGAGGGGGAAGGTTTAAGACTTCAAATCCCGAGTGATCATATAACCAGTTCTGGACCAGAGCAGCCCAATACAGGTGAATTCACCTGCTGCCTTTCATAGCACACCTGAGTGCTGAGTTTTCAAATTAGCACGTGAGTGCTCACTCACCTTGTGGATGTGGAAATCCACTTCATTCATCAGTGTGGTCCATGGCAATCCAGTGCTTTGTAATGACAAGAAAGTAACCTTGAAATCCTTATCTGTGTTTAATGTGTCAAAATGTGTGAAGAGTTTCACAAATCATTGAGTTTAATGTTTTGCAAGAGGAGTTAAACAGACATTTTGTGTAATGTTGTGCAACTCTGTGGCAGTGTTTTGCTCTTTGGAGTAGAATTTTGCAAATACTAAGACTAAAAACATTACTTAACTTGTTAGTTAAGAAATGAGCTCAAACAATGTTCAAGCATTTATAAATTCAATCAAATATATGAATAAACTCGAATTTCACAATCTGAAGATAAGACGAGTTAAATATCATCTGGTGTTTGAAGAATTCCAAATGTCTGAACTTGAATGTGATGAAATAATCAAAGCTTTTTTAAATGCAATCAATGAGTTTTATGATATGTAATATGCAGTAATGATTACTGAAAAGTTTATGACAGGATTAATGTAATTAAGTGTTTTAAAGATAATCAATGATTATTACATATTGTGTGAATCATTAAACCATCAACAATGACTTCCTGTTTTCACATTGCAGATTGTCAGGCTTAAATTTAAGTTTGACATGCATTCCAGATTCCGCCACTAGACGGTCAAGTGGTTATGGCTGCGGACTCACAATCAGAAGGTCGTGGGTTCGAATCCCGCTCAGGAATAGTCCACATTAAATATTTGTTTTTA
>NW_023418011.1:591-10840 GCF_002922805.2 Oryzias melastigma | reverse complement strand
AACAACAAAATGCCAGAATGAAAACACGAGACATTCAAATTGATCGATAAGATATCAAATGAGGAAGCTGAGGGACAAAATAGACAAAATGCTTCCTGACCTGGCATCAGAGGCAAAGTAATACTCCACGGCTCTGCCGTCTCCCACAGAGTTGATGGTGCTGTCAGACCGGTTATGACTGTTCTTCTCCTGAACTCCTTCTTTGATATGTCCTGCAGGGTCAAAAATAAGACAGTTTTCTTTTTTAAATCTAGTTAAACCAATTATTTGAGCTTTTCTGGCTCCTGTGTTGCAACGCCACCAACAGGGCTGCAGCATGCGCTTTACAGCTTACAGGTTTCACAGAGGTACAGATAACAGGTCGGCAAAAGGTGAGTTGCCTCTGTCTGTCATGTATGTTTGGCGTTAACTTGGACTTCACTTTCACAGCACACCACAAAAATTGCTATCAATAATTGGTCCTTATTACCAGAACCTGTCAAACAGCATTACGAGTGTTCTTTGACTTTGTCAGAATGGCATTATTTTCCTGAGCGTTCTCATTCCACACCACTGTTTTTTCTCCACACACATAGTTGTTTTTCAAGCTAAATTTGATCTCTGATAAATATGTCCAACATCAACATTTTCCTTTGTTGTTGTCTTATTTGTTTGCATCAGTTTTATGCTATAAACTTCTGTGAAAAGCTTCTGTGCTGCAATTTATTTGTTTTTCTATACAAAAAGAGGTTAAGAAAATCTCTGGCAAACATGATAGGGAAGTGATCCGAGACATATTTTTTTTACTCTTCCTTGAACTTTGCACCAGTCTCATCTATTCTAACCACAACTCATTTAACTGATAACACATTCCAATGGACAATAGAGCCAAAGACGTAAAACAGACTGTAGAAAGAAAGTTATCGTTCGTTCGGATCAATTTGCTGAAGTGTGAGGCTTGTTGTCACCTCTTAACAGGTGTCTCCGTTAGCGAGGACTCTTTGGATTTCATACAGACTCCCATAAAACTTCCCACGTGTTAATACACACATGTCCCACTGTGACTTTTCAGGAAAAGTTCCCATATAAGAAAGCTTAAAAATATGCATAGTATGAGGCAACATTCCAAAACATCTCAGGTTGCTTCAGCACAGAGTCAGGAAAATCATCTTTTAACTCTTTAGAGGAAACTAGAGGAGCTTTCAAAAGCTCTTTTAGGATACACTTTCTGGAGGGAGAAAATGTACTCAATAAGTCATACATTTGGTCTATTCGCTTTCTGTATGATTGAGCATCAACTGCACACTATTTATTGAACTATTGTTTTAAAAGAAATGCATAGATTCACTGCCCACTGTAATGGGACACCTATCCAACTGCTTAACACAATCAGCCAATCGTATGGCAGCAACTCAATGCATTTCGGGACGTAGACGGGGTCAATCTACTAGAATTTCACTCACAACCATCTCTAGGGTTTACAGAGAATGGTCATAAAAAGAGGAAATATCCAGTGAGCTGCAGTTCTGTTGACAGAAATGACTTTTTGATGCTAGAGGTCAGAGAATGGCCAGACTGGTTTGAGGTAATAGAAAGATAACTCAAGTAACAACCGTCTACAGAAGAGCATCTCTGAACACGTCAAACCTTGAGGCCGATGGGTGCTCCTGTCAGGTAAGAACAGGAAACTGAGGCTACATTTCACACAGACTCACCAAAACTATAAGATTGGAAAAACATTGTCTAATTATCCTTTTTCAACCAAGGATGAGCAATAAGCTCTTCTGTTTTTGGAAAAATTTTCTACAAAACCAAAGACTAGATTCATTTTTAAGATCATCCTGCTGCTGCAAACATTGACAGTTGCCTCATATGCTAAAAATACAACCAAACAAATATTTACTGTCTGGTTCACTCTCTGCATTTCTTGAGTCCTACTTTAAAGTCTATTTTATATCCCCTTTTATAAAGTTTATAACTTCAGCAGCAGAGTTATAAACTTAGAATTGGAGGTCATAAATGAGATATGTTTTGGATAGTTCCACTGAATTAATTCATGTCTTTTAAAGATGTTTTTAGGTGGAGCATCATAAAGAGTATTTAATAGCTTTGTCAGCTGTGATCTTTCTCAGTATCTAATGCTTTTCAAGCACTAATCGAAATTTGCCTTCAGGCGAAAGACTCGGAGCTCCACGTGTTGCTGTGCATGTAAGCACAGAAATCAAGCATTCATGCAGAGAATGGGGCTGCAGACGAGGGGAGGAACACGGCTCACCACAGTTGTACTGGACGGGGATTTGCTCAGTCTGCAGCTCGTGCTCGCTTCGCACACCGATGAGCAGCGGACTTCCTCTCCTGCCGAAAACAAAAATTGAAGCACGTGAGGAGGGGAAGAATGGGAACGAGGATTCCAAGACACAACAGCGCCAGACATCATCACACGCTGCGCCGCAGCCCAACATCTAAGCCTAACATGACATTCCAAATAAAGCAGCCAGGTCCCTCTCCTCCATCCATTCCTCTTTCATCTTCAGCTGGAGCTTGTTCCATTAAAAACGTTTTGATTTTGAGTTAAACTCCTTTTAAGTTCTTCTAGACCAGGTCTGCAACCTTTGAATCCACATGTAGCCCTTTTACCTCCATAGTGGCTCACTAGTGCAAGAAAAATAGAATGATAGTAGCCCTAACTTTTAAAGACCTGCTCCAATAAAAATCATGTTTTTTTATGTTTTAGCATGTCCTTAAAGTATATTTTTATTGATAGATGGCATATATTAATTCTTAGGTTCAGACCAACCTACTCAATTAAAATTAAGTGGGTAATACAAATGATTATTGTAAATGTAGTGTTTTTGTTTCATGGAAAGTGTACACTGTCCTCTGTTTCACTTTACTTTCAATTCCCAGCCGTTAAACACTCAATATATTTTTTAGTAATTCCTATTCAATCAAGACAAAATGAGGGTTAAAATAGTTGATTTGTGTGATCCTACTTTGTTTACCTAATTATAATTTAGCTGATCCTTGCACTGTTCATTATTGCTCATTTCTCTAAAACATAACTTAACATTATGTTTGTATTATACAGCAAATTTTCAAGCTTTTTCAAAGAAAATTTATTTTTTTATACAATTTTCTATTTATTTCTTGTATCTTTCTTCTTTTGCATTTATGAACAATTTATTTTGTTTCTCTACACTTCAGCTATTAGCCCATTCATTAGGATTTCTAAATAACAGTAGACTAATTTTGACTCTTCTCATCATTGTTCCACCAAATAGCATTTAGCATGCATATACTGTTCAAGGTTATTCAGCTAATTTCACCTTCACTACCGTCTATTTAGCAAATAAGTAAGCAATCAATAGCTGTGCTTACATGGACACAAGTAATCACAATAAAAGCCTGATCAGAATACACCAATCGGATCAAAATTTCCTTCCGCTGCTGCGCATGAGCGAGCTGCTGGACTCTGGAGAAGTGTCTCCAAGCAGAAGATCATCTTCAGGACAATGTATGAGCTCCAGAGGCGGCTTTTGAGAATGGCTGCTCCGAGCTGTGAAGCCAGCAAACAATCCAAGGCCAAATGTTGTTTTTGGTCGCACATGTTAAACTAAACGTAACAGTAACCTTTATTTAAGTTCAGCACTGGCTGCACATATTTAGAAAATTACAGTCACTGTCAGAAAATAAATAAAAGCACGCTCAGAAGATCATGTGAATTTCAGCCATATTTCTTCTACGGCCAATTCTGGCATTTTAGATAGTTCTGGGCATGTCAAAATGATTTATTCCGATCAAACGTGTGACGGATGTAAACATTTGTAATAATCAGATAACGTTTTACAGGGCCAATGTACACAGCTCAATTCCAATGCAATCTAAAGACATTTTGAACATGTACACACAGCTAAAGATTTGGAAAAAAAATTAAGCTAACTCAGCAATTTAACAGCTGTAAACATTTTTAAAGTTTTCTTACTTTTTTAGAGTTTAGCAAAAATCAAATAAATTTTCACTTGGACACAAATATCAATTTTTATTTTTTGTTGAGAAGTCATGTAAACCCAATGGAGACCTGAACAGCAGAAGCTGTCATGGAGACTTGTTTGAATAAACGACCAGGTACTATTAATCTTTCTGTACTTCCTCTCTGCCCTCCTTCCTTTGCTGCCTCTTATTAGCTCCCCCCTGCGTCCTAACAACCTCCTCTTTCCATGATAAGTGACAGTTCATTCAACCAGGAAAAGTGCAAAGTAAAAGTAAATAATAAAAAGCAATTAAATTAAAATCCTACGCAGCAAGAGCTGGAAGAACTGACCGGAAACTCTCCAGTCCGCCTGTTAATGAGTCACAGACAAGTAAAAGAAATTGGGCTCAGAAACCAGGAGGCCCGAGAACCGAGAGGGGAAACCTCAGCTCTGCTCTAAAAAAAAGAATCTGAACCCCACCTCCAGACAGGAAATTTGACTCAACTGAAAAGTAGCTAAAACTAAAGATATTTGAAACTACAGAGTCATTCGCTTATCATCAAGACACCCCAGAATCAACCCAATCTCCTGAAATCATGTCTGGCTTGCTTCATCGTGGTAATAACAGCTGTGACGCATCTGCAGCAGGGCTGACGTGTATGGAAGGGTCAGGCGAATCAAAGGCAGTGTGTGTCTGTGTTTGTGTCAGTGTGTGCTCACTAACCTCGTAGCCACAGCATCTCCGGGGTAATGCTGACTTTTAAACACCAGAGCAAAGGCGCCCTCCTAACACACACACACACGAGCAGAAAGGGTTTTTAGTTGCTTCATGTGACAATCTTCTGTGATTTTGCAGGACTCTAAAGATGTTTGGGGCGAATGTTGGGACATCTGTTGCGTAACATCAGCTGTTTCGAAAGCTGGAAATCTGCTTCCCATTACAGCCAGTCTAGAAAGGACACTGTATGTTTTGAGCAGAAAGTGTGAAGCTGCGAAGGATTACTCACACAATGGAAAAAAAAGACTGGACTCTACCTCACCCCAAAAATCTGTTTGTTTGACGTCATTTCGTGGTGATGTTGGGGCTGTTGCCATGGAAATGTTATGTTGTAAAAGTGAACTCAATTCACAGAGTTTCATTGTGAATAGCAGAAAATAATAAAAATAAAAAAATGAATGTTTTACACTGACTATAACGAAGAAAAAAAATCCAATACAGCTGAAAAAATAATCACTCAAAGTTCTAAGAATTACAAAGAGTATAAAGCTTTAAATTGGCTCAGAACGGAAGTCGTGTGTGATCAACTCACCAGTTGCTGAATAACCCGCTCTACCAGCGTGGAGAAGGTGACCTGGTCATCCTCTCGGTTGTCATAGAGATATTTAAGTAGTTTGGGGATCACCTCTGTGTCTGTCTCGGACTCAAACTCATATCCTTTGGTGATCTGAGAAACATGGAGAATGCAGTATAAATGATGCTATCAGTACAACGACCCAAAAAACAAATATTGAGTCTTACTGTCAACAGATCAAAAGAAATCCCTATGAGAAATTAAGCCTTCAATTTCACTAAAAATATATTAGTTAAGCTTCATTAACCCATCAGAGTAACAGAAAAAACATCAGATAGATGTCCTGTGGGCCACTTGGTCTGAGGTATGTTCCACATAATTTCATTTTTAGAGAAACAAAATGACAATACTTGGAGAAATCAAGCTTTTAATTTTTTAATTTTTCTTTTTTAACCTATAATATACTGGAATGTTATGTATATTATGGGTTAAAAAAGGGAAATTAAAAAATTAAAAAGTTTGATTTCTCCAGGTATTGTCATTTTGTTTCTGAACCCTCCTGTCCCGTTTGATTCTGAGGACCAGCACCCATTTTTATTCTATTTAAATTACAAATTATTATTACTATTTTTATTTTTATACTAAAGGAAGAAGTTTTAAATTGATACAACACTATCAAGGTTTATTGTGTCAATTAATTTTAATGTTTATATCGTGTTGAGTTATAATGGACCCATTTTCAAGTGTGGAAAAATGGGTCAGATTGACCCGTTTTAAAATGTAACCTTTATATTATGTTCAGGTTAAAATTGACCCATTTTCAAGTGTAGAAAACAGGTTCATTTTGACCCGACATTTCGAAATGGGTCAATCTGACCCGGAACAAAACAGGAGGGTTAAAGCTGAAATTAAACAGTTTCTTCAAGCTGGAGAAAAAATATAACAGAGTTTTAAGATTTAAAGATCACAGATAAATAAAAGATTTTTGTCTATCTTTTGATATGCATCGTTTTTCATAAAATGATCCCAAAACGTTACATTTTTTTGTTTTGACAAATCCAACAAATGTTTAGGTCTAAAAATGTCCAGTATGTTTTTCTTGGTACGATGTGTTCAGAGTCCATCAGCTTTGAATTTTATTAGCATTTTTGCAAATACTCTCATTAGAATAGAATGTTGTTGTGTTTCTCCCGTGTTTTGTTTTCTTTACGCACAAAGTGGCTCAGAAAAACAAACTCACACCACGTGTAAAGTCACATTTCCCTCTCGACACGGCGCCCGTGCCGCTGCGTTTGGTTGCTAATCATGGACGTAGATTGAATCTGAGCGCAGGACTAGACTTATTTGTGCAAAAATTTTTATCAGCAATGAAAACAGAAACTACACTTCTCTATGGTGCAACAGAAAGTACTGTTTGTGTTGATGCTCATCTTAATGAAAAGACACTTACCAGGTACTCTTTCAGCTCTTTGTAGTTGGTTATGATCCCATTATGGATGACAACAAATTCTAATAAAAAAAGAGAGCATTAAAAATTAGATGATGAGCAAACATCGACTAAAAATTCAAGAAAAAATGGAATGGTTGGCAAACGACTGTAGAAAAAGGTGGCTGTATAAATCTGAGGACAAGCTTTAAAGTTTATAGTATTCGACTTTATTTCTGAGATATAGAGTTGTTTTAGTTCAAAGCTACACAAAAAACAGCTTTTAAGCATTAACAACTTATCTTTTAAATTACCCAAACATGTTAGCATCCACATAATTATCATGTTTAATGTCCCTCTACTATCATCTTCGGATCAATGTGAAGTTATGTCGTTTTTAGCCTAAATTAAAAAAAAAACTGTCTCTTTGAAGGAGATGGTTTCTGCAGAGTGCCAGGAGTTTGTTAAAAATTCAGCTTTGAGTTGTGGTATTGACTAAGCCTGGCCCCCACTTCCCATCATCAATTTGTTTACACACTCTACTGCTAGCTTACAGCCCCTCATAACCCCATTAGTGGTGCAACAACTGCAGTAATTGAGCTATCCAGTTGCTCGTATGGGAAAAACAAAGACGTTCATGGATCTATTTGTACATGCGGATGGATTGCCCCAGTTGCTTCCACGTCACACTGACAAGCTTTTTCATATTTTTTCCTCTGCTCCTGATTCACAACATTGGAATAAAGAAATAAATTAATTTGACTTAAAAAATGCCACAAGAACATGTTAAAACACCATTTTCATTGTCTATTAAGACACACTTTCAAATAAATTAAACAGGGAGTTTGGAATGTTTTAGTACATTAAAGTACATTTACCGTTGTTCTTGTCAGAGCGTTGAGGGTGGCTGTTGAGAGCGCTGGGTTCTCCGTGCGTGGCCCAGCGCGTGTGAGCCAGACCAAAGTGCGTGTACAGCTCCGCCTCAAGGTCCAGGGAGTTTTTTTCTGGAGAGGGAAACACAGTCCTTTCACTAAAACACCAACAACCTGCAGGGATTTATTTCAGAAGAACCTTGATAAATGTGTACATCTGATTGCAGGTTTTGAACTAAATATCTGGAGGAATTAAATATTTTGCTCCAAGAAAAAGGGACAGTTAAATCAAAAGCAGGAAATCTTGCAGAGTTGATGGTTAAAAACCCATGAACTCACTGTAGAGCTCCTCATCCAGAGCCTTCACCTTCCCCTTCTTCTTAAACAAGCGGATGGAGTTGTTGTTGGAGTCGGTGCTCGTCTTATTTGGACCATCTACAGCCACTCCTACAGATCAAAAAACATCTTTTAATTCGTTTTGGTACATGATTATAGAATAAACCCGCCCAAGTGGAAGCCTCATGAATCTCATTTGCTGCGTTTGTGGACAAAAAGCAGGTTCCTACTCGCTATGTTGAGTTTTCTTCACTTAAGGAGTCAGTGTCGGATGTAGCTAAAGCTGAACTTAAATCTTTGTGACGTGTCCGGGGACGTGGATTTTCTGGTGTGTGCGTAAGGCTATCCTGCTCAAACAGGATGAAAAACACGAGGAGTGTGTGTGGGTGTGTCCTTCCAAATCCATCAGCTGTAATACTTAATCGCTTTGTGTTGTGAGAGCCCTTACAGAAAAGATTTTTTTCCTCATGAGTGAGCTTTTAAAACTTTCTTGTAAAGTATTTTTACTCTAACAAGCAGCAGGACCTTTAGTCTCAAGTAAACCCCGCCCAGATTTATGACTTCTCATATCCTTGAATGAGAACAACCAGCGTCACTTGTTGCACCTGTTTTGTTTATAGACATTCAGGTCACTTCTACGCACTTTTAACAATAATGAAAATGTTTGACAGCTGACTGTGCTTCTGGTTTTGTAGCATTATTTCATGAAAGCATTTTTCTGTCTGTGCTGCACGTATTTCAGAGTTTAAAGGACTTCAAGTGTGCATTTTTGCAAAGTTTTCCACACTGGAGAGCTCTCCAAAGCAATCTGAGATTGAACGCCAAGTATGTGTGGGTTCGTGAGCCTTACCTGCTGAATCGTACCCTCTGTACTCCAGCCTCTGCAGCCCCTTCACCAGCGTCTCAAATATCTCCTTTCTGGTCCGTGGCACTTGGTAATTTAGGTAAGCGAAGATCCCTTTGAAAGGAAACATGGAAACATAACTGAGACGTTGCTGGAGAAATGATATGGACATACATTTTTTCCAGCTTCCATGTGTTTATAGAGAATAAGCCAACCAGTGTAAACACAGTTATTGGTGCAATCAGGGGAGGGTGCAGACTTTATGGTTCTGCTGATACTGGGAAGTCATTGTATGTATTAGTAATCATTACTGAGTTTCTTAAGATAATATTTAATATTAATATTGATGAATCCTCAAGTTTCCAGGACGTTTAAAACTTAAATAAAGGTTTAGAAATGTCTTTTACGGCTTAAACGACTTGTGCAGTGTAAACAATCAGATAAAATGTCTCCTTTATACTACTGATTATTATTATCAGTTTACTTAGTCATACATAAACCAGGACTGTGGGCCAATTTTGGCCCCCAAACTCCACTGGGCCCCCGCGGTCGCTCCCGCAGGCACACAGCTGGGCATTGACGGGCGCGCACACAGCGCTCAGTGTTGGGAGTGTTGGAAACCGGCTCCGGCACAACACACCCAGGCAAAGGCGTCTTCCACAGATAGGAGGATGACAAACTGATCATTTAAAAGTCTCCTGGCTTACATCCGCAAACGCTTTGACGCGTCACAGCTGTGCGCAAAACATCCGCGCAAATCCAAATGTGACCAAATGCGCCTTTTTCGAATTGTTTTCACCTTAAAATGTTCCAATAAAGTGTGACTTTTCTAAGCAACATGCTTTTCTGTTAGTTTTTAACAGCTCTGTTCTTAACTTTAAATTTAAACTCCAAAAAGGAGGAAAAACAAAAGTTCCAAAGCGCGTCTTACCGCACATGATTCCCGCAGTCCGTCCCTGTTCACTGTGCTTTTTAGAGGAAAATCCCGGTTGGAGTGATGCGCCAGTCTCGTTTCTGTCAGATCTGGATGAAGTGCGAGCCCCGCCACACTCCCAGCCAGCCTTTAAGCCGTGCGCCTGCTCCACCTCCCTCCTTCCAGCGCCTCCCTCCAGCCTTCTCCTGCCCACGTCCTGCTTCCTAACAACTGTTCCACACCTTCATCTGTCTTACTCAATCAATTGGAGCTGGAGTGTTTGCAGCTGGATTTACAGTAAAGCTGGCTGTGGAGGTCGATGAGAGCAATTATAGCCTCTTTCCCCATGAGATCTTCAAAAAGCAAGCACATACATTTTAAGTAATAACTCAATTAATAAAAAATCTATAAAATTATATATCTATGGTGGATTTGGACTTAAATTTAATGAATCCTAACTTGTTGTTATGACTGTTTAGGGTTCGTTGTTGTTTAGTTAATTTTTAAAGCTGATAGACTAAAGTAATAAATAATAAAATGACTGTTTTAGGTTTAGTTTTATTCCTTGAACCCCCTATTTTTTCAGCAATCTCATCAGATTGGCTTCAGGAATTTT
>NW_023418011.1:0-315 GCF_002922805.2 Oryzias melastigma | reverse complement strand
TATCAAATTACACCATAATAAGCAATCCTTCGTTTTCCAAGTATATTTTAAAGACAAAAACCCAGATTTGGAAAAAAAACACACACATGCGAGCAGATGACTGTTTGACTTTGTGAGGTAATTTCATTTTTTGGTTCCTGTTTACATAATCTCTTCCCTTCATTAGAACTAGTGCCTAAATGAACTGAATTTGATTAAAAACAGACTTGACCCTTTTTGCTGTTTCAAAACAGGAGAACAACAGAACCTTTTTTTTATTTTACTTTAGATTTAAATAAAGTTAATAAAGGTTACTAATTAACTAACTAACTGGGT
>NW_023418010.1:6776-10903 GCF_002922805.2 Oryzias melastigma | reverse complement strand
GAAATGAAAATACAGTTCAGCAGGACATTCATCAAATCAATATTGTACATTTTTCTGTTGAAATTGTTACGGTTACCTTTTATTCTTTATGTAACATTGTGTTAAACAGCGTTCAGCTGTCAGCTCTGCCGTTCTAAACACTTTTCACATTTTCTGCCCTTTTGTCTGACGTCACCGTGAAAAAGGTCAATTAAAAGACTTCTGAAAACACTTCCACAGTACATCAAAAGGTGATTGGAGTGCGACTTTAATATATACAAAAAACGTTAGGTTGTTTGTTCCATCAAGACTTTAATGTTAAAACAAATCACAAAGGTTTCAAGTGCTGCTGCTCACCTCGCATTGGGAGAAATGCTGACCAGAGGTTTGAAGGAGTCTTGAAGGTACAGTTCTATTAGAATCATAAATAAGAAAACATTAAAGACTTTAATACTGACAACATAAGAATAAATGCACAGCAAAGCACGTTCACAGCATTCCCACCTCTCCATGTTTCAATCTTGTGTTCTTCTAATTCATAAATCTGAACCTGAAAGTGGAGCATTAAAGAATCTTTCAGTTTGTCATTTTCAGGCTCCATCTGCCGACAGACTGAACTCTCTTACCAATGGTGACTTGTAGTAGCGATGCAGGATGTTAATGAAGTCTGTGATGGTGAGCATCCCTGCAGAAAATAATATACATAAACTTTATTGATTCAGATTTCTTTTCAGTGAACTGAAAGCTAACAGTAATCAAACATCTTACCAACAAAGCATTGTTTCTTACTGTCCCACAGAGGCGCTGCTCTCACCCCATTAGACACCAGAGCAAAGAAAGCCTTCTTCACCTGCACAGTTACTGACCGTTACCAGCGTTCAAGTGTTTGACTGATGGTCTGAAAACTTGATCTTACCTGAAGTGATGTGTCAAACACAACTAGCTTGGAGCTGGTAGGTACAAGATCATAGCAGCGATGAGACTTCATAAACCTGGTGTACACATTGTGCTCGGAGTCTGAAAAGTGACAGAAACAAAGAAAAAACAAACCTCAGTCCCCGTCTGTAACTCCACAGTCATGACATTTGTGGAAGAGTTTATTACCTTCAATAACGGGGTCCTTTTTGCCCTCAAGATCATCAATAGTTACTGGAATCTGGGGAAACAAAATACTAAATAATTAGGGTTGTGAAAGTTGACGCGTTAACGTGCGTGATTAATAGAACATAAAAAATACTTTATTTATTATCTACATATAAAAGTTGTACTATTTTTCACAAACGCAAAGAAAATTTATGAGAAAAAAACCTGAAAACAAAAGAAAAAAACAAAATTCTGGTAAAAATGTCTAATAGACTACGACGGAGTATTAGGGCCACCAAAAAAAAAAAGTAATATTACGACTTTTAATCTCGTAAATTTACGAGTTTTTTCTCATGAATTTACGACTTTTAATCTCGTAAATTTACGACTTTTTTCTCGTAAATTTACGAGTTTTTTTCTCGTAAATATATTGAAGTCGAGGGGAGCCTACAGTCCAGCGAATTTATGCCGTGCGCTGAAGCAGGCCGACCAAAATGTGAAAAACGTCTTGGATTTCATCAGGTCAACCGAATGTTTAAAATATTTCAAGTGTTTGGAAGTTTCTTTATTTGATTTACAGCTTATTAATGTTTTATTCGTTGATGGTGGCTTGCAGGATCTCTGCAGATTACGTCGACGAAGCGATTACGTCGATGTCCGCGCAGCTGTTCACTTCCAGTCATTTCTTCGTCCGCGACAGACCAGATCTCCTCCAACTCTGTGATGCTTCCGTNGACCAGATCTCCTCCAACTCTGTGATACTTCCGTCTGAAGAGGACGAGTTTTAAGAATGTTCAATGTTCTTGTGCTAACGTAACAGACAACTGTCATTTCTCAGTGTTGTTTTGTGTTGAGATGGGATGTTTGATTTGGAGAAGGATCGTCCGGAGCTCTGTTTACATTCTCCTTTGGTTTCTGCGCATGTCAGAGATGTGACGTAAGGTGGTGAAAGGGCTTCTGGGAAAGGAAAGGTAAAATAAAGTGACGGTCCTGATAAACATGCATTTCTGAGCTCTTTATTTACATATGAAACTCCACACTATTGACACCGAACCAGGAAATAATTTGGTTTTGAATCACTGTGCTGTCAAACATGAGTCTCAAAACCAGAGTTGCTGGGTGGAGCACAGCTGTGATTGACTGAAGACCTTCACCAAGCTGTTTCTTGTGAGGAACCAACATGCAGAGGCCTGTATGTGCCGGTGGGACAAATAAAGGAGACGCACATCCTCATTGAAGACAGGAAGCTCAGCATTCATCCAGAGCAGCTGGTGTTCAGTGGACTTTGCGGCAGAAGGAGAAGAGAAAATAAGACATCTACAAACACCAAAGAGGCAGCCGGTAAGAACTGGAACTCTAAAACAAAATCAACTTCTGGAAATGGACTGCTTGCTTGATTCCTGTGGATATTGTTGAAATTAAGAGACTGATTTGTGTTTTCTGATTTAAAGGGTTTTCAGCTACTGTTAAAGGCTCACAATTTGCAACTCAAACAAAGTCACTAACAAACCAAAAAATGTGAGATGAAACGTCACAGCAGTTGATTATTTGCCAAATGGAAATAAATGTGAAGATTGGAAACTTGGAAACTTGACTGGTCCTTTATGAGTGAAATCCTGCTACATCTTTGAGTGGATGTCTCTTATCCCTTTCAAGTGGGGAAAGTGTAAAAAGAAACATAACTTGACAATCACCATGAGGTTCAGAATGTCTTTGTTTTTAACACCAATCTGGAAATAAATCTTCACAAGATACTCCACGTCGGCTCTGATAAACAGACTCATTTGGGTTTGTTTCTCATTAATTTACGACTTTAAATCTCATAGATTTACAGGTTTTTTCTCGTAAATTTACGACTTTAAATCTCGTAGATTTACAACTTTAAATCTTGTAAATGTACGAGATTTAAAGTCCTAATTTAAAAAATAAAATTTCTTTATAAAGTGGCCCTAATACTCCGTCGTATCCTAGAGCTAATGAAGCTTCATGAAGCATTGCTCTTTAGTTCACGTGAGAAACTTGTTCAGTGGTTTTTTAAATAAATAACCATTCCAGCAAGTAAGCTGCTGGACCTTTTTCTGTTTAAAAACACGACGAGATCCATTTAAGTTTCTGTCCTGCACTCGCGCTTTTCCTCAAACGAGACTTCAGCATCTTCAGGCTCCAAGCTGCAGAAGTGTAGCTGCAGATGAAGCTGTGAAGCTGTTGGATCTCTCCTGCCGTCCTCGTGTTGGCTCAGGACAGACAAAGAGGAACATCTATTTCCAAAAAAGTGTTTCCAAAACAGTTTTGTGAAAAATGTCTGTTTCGATACGCCCCAGATACCACCTCCTCTAAGCGCAAAAACTTTTGTTTAGAAAAATGCGAGTTTTTTCTAAATTGTGGTGTTTCCATTTGGAGGATTTATTATCGAAATTCCAATTTGCTAAATTTCAGAGAAACGCTGTCAGCTACTGTTCTGGCAAGTTCATAACCGCGTCCAAGAGCACAAGTATGCGGGGACGTGTGGATGGAATTATTTCTAAAACGATCACGTGTGGATGCAACACTTTTTCTAAAACGGAGGTCAGCAGATATTTGTAGAAATACCCGCCTACGTGTGGACATGGCCTTAATCCCTGTGGCTGTAGAGCCTGCCTGAATGGGCATTGTCCTCACCTGCTCACACACCTGGATCTCATTAAGGGGTGGTGAGAGCAATGCAACACATATACTTGACACTATGAGAGGCATAGGGCGGCTGTGGTGCAGTGGTAGGGCGGTCGACTCCTGATCAGAAGTGAGCGGGTTCGATTCCCGCCTTGCCCGCCCATGTGACGAAGTGTCCTTGGGATGTTTTGGATGGAAGTTGGAAATGAGATTAGAGGTCAGACACTGACTGACAGTGAGGCTTGTGTGTGAAAGACGAGGCATCTGATGACTTCCGGGTGAAACCAAGATGGACGCAAAGTAGTGAGCTCCGATTGTTCGGCGGAGAGAATAAGGCCTCATATTGATAAATTAAAAATCAAAACATTTTTAAACTGAGTATGCCAGGAGGCAAATCGACAAGGAGTCGGAAAAAC
>NW_023418010.1:0-3718 GCF_002922805.2 Oryzias melastigma | reverse complement strand
ATACTTTGTCCTACTTTGACCTGCCCACATTGTCTAATTAGGAAGTCTTGGCTTAAACTTTTCATCTTCTTCGTTTTATTTTAGATAATCTTTTTCATGGTTCTTGTAGCAATAAGGACATTTTTTTTTCTTGTTTGAAATGTCAGCCCCATTTTGGAGACTGATGCTTTTCAACAAAACTTTGCTGCTCTTTTAGCACATCTTTTTTGCCTTTTGCATTCAGGTTTTTCTACTTCGTCGTGTCATTTGATATTTGCTGAACAAAAGTCTTTTTGTGCCTGATTTTTACCTCTGAAAACACAAAGTTGAGAAACAAAACCAAGCTTGGAATCAGATCAGAGAATCTGTTCTGACAGATTCACCCTCTTTCGACTCCAGAACATTTAAGGGACCCATCAGTACAAATGTACAGTCTGATTTCCCCTAAATAAAAAAAACACAAAAAGGAAGCAACACAACCCTCCCACACTGCACACATCTTGTCTTTTAAGCCCTCTACAGTGAAAACATCAAGATGTTGGCCCGGCTCCTTGTAGTGCATCTTGGTGCCTGTTGTAACTGGAGGGTTTTGCATTTTCTGCCTTTTGTTTGGCTACAAAAACATCATGTTTGAAGTTGGGGTTTGATGTAGAACCCTTGTTTGCTCCAAATCTTTTTTGATTTTTAGTGCATTTTTGTCACTTGATGTTAATTGTAGCGAGAGGCCTTTGTGCTTTAACTTTCTTGTCTGGATATGAAAATATCTGCTGCATATTTAGAGCTCAGATCTGTTAGAAATGATCTGGAGCTGCTTCTGACGTGGATTTTTTCATTTGATGGAGCAAAGTCTTTGCAGTTTTGTAGTCTTTCCTTCACATTTTCACTTTAAATAGGTGTGCTTTGATTAGGACATAGAGTCAATTTTGGATTTTGATATAGGTTGTCGGGGTCAGAAACAAATCTTGACAGTCATTTTTTTTTTGGTCACCGTCCCATGTGACCAATCTAACAACCAATCTTTCTGGATTTGGGTTCTTGCTACTGTCTGTTATTAATTAACTCTGTGTTCCAACTTAGAGATGTTCACAGCTCCACAGATACGTATTTCAATAAAGAGAGATCTTAGGAATTAAAATAAAAACTGTTTGGTAGTTACAGGCTCTGATCCAATGGTGGGATAAGCTCGGAATGTAGACAAATAAACCCCAGAATCCAGTGGCGGGCCGTCAGGGCCTGCAAGGCCTTCTCTGCTGGCNAAAAAAACAATAATTTGAGAGAGAAACATATCAACCACAGTGTTACTGCTTTACGTTTCCAATTCAGGATCTACTTGAAGTTGAATATGAAAATCCAACAACACGCTTTTGGATGATCTTTGTGTCTGCACAAATGATTAACTACCAGTGGCGGGCCGTCAGGGCCTGCAAGGCCTTCTCTGCTGGCCTAAAAATATCTGAATCACAGACTGATATTAATTATTATTTATTTCCGTGAATACGTATTCTATAATTCCAAATGCTCTGTCTTCGTCCTTTCATTGCTGTCTCCCTGGTCGCGCTGCTTCCAGACGTGTATTTTCCTATTTAAGCATTAACCAATCACATTGCAGCACCATTTGTTGCTAGGGTCAAAGAAATCTGCCTGAAGGCCTTCACAATCAGTTCTGCGGGCCCTGTAGCATAAAATACTTGTCGACCAAACTGTTGCTTCAACCAATCAGATCTGGAGGAGACCACGTGCAAGGCCAGCTAGCTGGCCTACGGAAACGTCATCATTTTCACGAGCCTTGATTGGACAGCTCGCAGCTCGCTCTGGTTCTGCGTTATGTGACGGACACAGGTGCCGAGGAGCGGCGTGTCAGGTTTGAAGATGTTACCAGTGGAAAGCGTCTCATCGTCTGATTTTTGGTGGAAAATGAATGTCTGGGTAAAGTTGTGGCACAGTTTTGTCTGGCACGGGTAAAGGAGTTCCATGACTCCGTTGAGCCGGAGAGAAGCTGATACGAGGAAATCTACGAGGTCCCTGAACGCACCACAGGCGCGTGCAGCGCAAAATCCTCGCGCACTGCCGACAATATTATTTTCCAGACACAGATCAGATTTCAAAATCACAAAAACTGATGTTTTTCTCCCTCCTCGACCACAAGAGGCTTCAGGAATACCAGAACATTTTCCAGCTTATCACAGCCACGGAACACTTTCCATCTGCGAAACGCACGGATTCTGCACGACAGAGTGATTGAAATCTTCTTGAGGATAGAAAGGATGGATTTTGTGTTTAAATAATCTGGATTTTTGGTGAGTAAAATTTTGCTATCTCCCTACATAATATTGAAATTTGATCCGGTTATTTTTTATGCTTTTGGATGTGTGTATGGCAGCTGTACCTGCACTAGAAGTTTTATAGCCATAAAATAGTTAATGAGGGTTGGGTTGATTCAGATGGAGCACTACTGAAGGCCTAGGTGTGAAATGCACGGCCCGCCACTGTTAACTACCAATATTAAAAGTTGGAAATGTCTCATGAGTCAATGGGACTGGTTGAAATTTAAAAGAGAATTTCTAAATAAAAAAATTCTCTAAGAGTAAAAGGAGGAGAGACACAGAAAACTAACTTTTGTGAACAATGAGAAAATCTAATTTGTCAACAGATGAAATCATCAACTTAAATAAACTACAAAAACAACTGGACATTTTATTCTTACAAAAAGCTAAAGATACAGAATATTGTTCAATGGATCAAAGAATTATTTTTTTTTTCCTTAATCTAGAAAAGCAGAAGTGTGGCGACACGGGTGTGGTGTGTTGCAACAATGCCACCTGGGGCTGTTTGGCCCCAGGAAATTAAATTAAAGGACACGTAAAATTCTTACTTTAAACCAAGGCAGAGGCTGGGTAAAATATTAAAAATATAATTTATTAAGAGCTATATAAAATGTTAAAACAACTTCCACATAAAAAAAGAACACAGAGGGGGAGCTCACCGAGGTGGCTGGAGCTGCAATAAAAACACCACAAAACTAAAACACCGGAAGTGGAGATTCACTGCAAACGTGACAGGACACAACACGCGGGACCCACCACCAGACAGCAGTCCACCACCTCGGGGTCCCACCTCCTGAAACAGAAACAAAAAGAATAAAAATCACAATAAAATCAGTTAAAATAAAATAAAAAGGAACACCGGGCGTGCAGGGCCAACCACCCGACCGCCAGTCAGACGCAAAGTGATGGTGGGGAGAGAAGAAACTGTCCAGTCCCACGAGACGGCTTCCACGTTGAGGTAGCCTCCGTGCAGCGGGCGTGTGTCTTTCTTCTACCGCGGCGAGGAAGGGGGCGGGCGCGCTCGAGCTCAGGCACAAAAACACATAAGGCAAAGCAGCAGCTTTACTCCCCTGTTTGCGGGGAGGGAAGGAATCGTGCAGCAGAACACTTTCTGTCGCTGAGAAGGAGCGAGTCTACGCAATATTCGTACGGCTACTGGAGCACATTGCAGATACGCCGAATGATTGGCCGACTATCCGTGTCCAGGAAACTGCAAATAAGTTCCATTAATGCCGACGACCTGCTTGCTTTCTGACACCACCCACAACACCTGGCTTGCTTACCTGCCTGCTACTCGCGTTCTCACTTCCTGGTGACCTGGTATGGCAACCGAAAGAGGTCATAATTAAAAAGCGAAGCAGGAGAGCTTTCATAGACTGTATATAGAATAACTGGACAAAGCAAGCCCCCCTACT
>NW_023418009.1:15014-24761 GCF_002922805.2 Oryzias melastigma | reverse complement strand
AATTTCTGAAAGAGAATGTCTTTCATCAGTTCATGGTACCAAATTTATGAGCATGTTTGGTTTCTACAGCATGATTTTTGTAATCCAAACATACTCAGTCCACCTCTTAAAAATAGAATTGAGGAATTATTAGGGGTATATTTTAAAAACTGAACTAAAAAACAAATTTTAGCTAAAGATTGATGACCTAAAACTATATTTTACTCTGAAAAACTCTCTGCAGTGTCTAAATTCAAACAATTCAATTAAGAAGCATGAAACAACATGTTTATTATAGGAAATATTTACTCACTAAATGCGTTTTGACTCGGTGCTAAATCTTTCCCAATCTTAAATTTCCGACTTCCAAAGATTTTAATTAAATTTAAAACATAATCAATGAAACTAAATAATTAGATGTATTGAAATTGAACCATCTGTTTGTTTATTTTTTGTGATTTTGTACAAATACTGGTTGCATAAATTTATGTTTGGACTGACTTGAAAAAGGGGTTTGGACTTGATAGGATGTTAAACTTCATCCAAAACCCCTTTCAAACTTTGCTTTTATTATTATGTTTTTGTTTATGATGTTAGAGGTCTAGAAGAAGAACAAAGAGGAAGTTTATGGATGCAGAGAAGGAAGTCATGAAGGTGGCTGGTGTTAGAGTAAACTAAATAAACTAAAATATATTAAATAAGCACAAAAGCAAAAAAATGATCAAAAAACACTTTGGGATTTGACTTGTTTTATTTATTTACTTACTATTTTTTTATTTTTCATCAGAAAGTTCTATTATTTATTATTATCATTTTATTTGATTATTATTAGTTTTACTGGGCCAAATGAAGACTAACTAGTGCAATAAGCCACTTGGGTTGCTGGGTAAACTGACCCACCTCTACACTGTTTTTTAATGTGCTTCATTAAGGAAGTCAAAATGAAGCAAATCTCATTTTTTTTGTCCAGTTTGAAGAGAAAAAAAACTGCTGAATTTCTCTGTTATGAATATCTAATTTAGTGTCCAAAAGACAAAATAAAATATTGTTTGTAATAAAAGTATTTTGAATAAAGTTAGGTTGAAGAATCATTTAGTTCTGGGGTGCTATTATAAAAATCTCCAAAACAACCAATTACATTTTTGTGTTTCTAGACCCTAAATCCATCTAAACTGATGAACATATTTAAACCAGTTCAACCTTTATTTAGTGAGTTCTACAGACACAAAGCTTGACGATAAACCTGCTTCCCTCCTCCGTCTTTCTTTCATCTGCTTCTCATTTCTTCCTCTCCTCTCAATGCCCCCTCCTCCTCCTCTTCTTCTTCTCCCTTTTCTCACTGCGTTCTTTCGCTCTTTGTTATGGGCGGCCTGTGTGGAGGATGTATATTTCATGTGCGGCTCTGGAGGCTTTTACCATTAATTATAGAGAAACACTAAGCTCTCCATTTGCCGGACAGATGTTATTTTTTACTTAAGGAGAGAAAGGGGACTGTTCCATAATTCAGAGGTAATCCCGCTCACCAGAGAACAAATAAATAAATGAATAAATAAATAAAAGCAAAAGAAGAATAAAAAAACCCACAAACATTTGAGTGCTCAGAAAGTCAGCGGCTGACACAGAGTTCCTCTGTCGTTTTTTTTTCTCTTTTATTGCCTTGTGTGTGTCCTGTTTTAAAAAAAAGTAAATATTTTGGTCTTCAGCTTCCTGAAGAGTTTCTGAAATCTCATAAATATGTGTAAAAACTGAGCTGAATCATCCATTATTAAAACACTACAACTCTTCTAAAGAAGATTAAGAGAAAAAAAAATGAATTATTTTAAAAATTATACTTTTTTTCAAAGTATGATTTTCAGGAGTAACAATTTTGGGTCTTTGAGTGGAAATAGATCCAAACCTTTTCAACTGTTTTTAAAATAAAAGTTTGTTCACACGACCCCTTCACGCCTCGTGATGCAAAACTGGATTAAACCACTTCGGCTCCAAAATTACCTCAATTCAGCCCATATAAAAGCAAAAAAACACAAGTGTTTTTTTTGTTATAGCTGGAAATAAATTCAGGTGTCAAGGTGTTAAAGTGCAAATATCATTAAAAAAAAAGAGCAAATGCTCCAAGGTGAGGTGAGATGTTCTAACAATTTGGATTTTAACAGCTTTAATTTAAAATGTGAATAAGCTACAGCGTTTTTTTAAACAGAATTATTTCTGTGGTTAAAAACCTCAAACCTCCCGAGGCTCCTAATATGCCTCTTTTTTTAAACAATATATTACATATTTTGAAAATATATTTCTGGAAAAAAAAAACAAAGTACAATTGTCGTTTGGATTAAACCTTTTTTAAAGAACATCAACCTGGAAGCTGAAAGAGTGTAAACTTGAGCGTGAAAAAAAGCACAAATAATCAGTCTGAAGATGCAGGAGTTTTTCTTTTTGCAGACACACAAAATCAGCAGCACTAAGAGACTGGAAAGACAAACCAATAAACTTTTGAGGTGTAGAAAAAAATATTTCAAAATTTAGTTGCATAATATGGTCAACCCACAAATTACAATAGAGATTTCTTGCAAAAAAAAAAAAGGTTTCAGGTCTAATTGATCAAAAGAAAGCAATTTTGTGTTTTCATAGACAACTCATGTAATATTTTGACAAAAAGTAAATTAATATCTTAGATCTGACTTTTGAGATTAAACACATTTAAATGAAAATGTGTCAAATTAACAATTAATTAAATCTGAAATTTCCCCCACAGTCAGGTGCAACCAGGTGTTGCTAAATGCAAAGTATTGGTTGAAGTTTTTGTTTTCAGTCACATTGTTAGAGAAGTTCACGAAGCATAACTTACACGTGCCGTATAGCAGAAAATCTTCTTTTGGAATCAATATCTTGAGCTTTTTGTCAAAGATTTCCTGTACTTTTGTATGACACTTAACACATATTACCACTATAAGACTCTGTTCCATCTCTAACAATGCGGTTTGTCTCAACACTAATAAAAAGTATTTTCAGCAAAATAAATCTGAACCTTCCTAATTCTCTAATGATGTACATTATCATAAAAAATGCAATCAATACTAATAATAATGTAGTAAAATTGTCAATTTAAATCAGTTTAATAACAAAGTTTTCAGAAGTCAAGGTCAAAGTTTGATTGACAACAGTGACCTTCACAAAAGTGATAATCCATAGCAACTGTAGATCTTTTTTCTTGTTTTGATTTGCTAAAAATGTGTAGCAAATTTCAAGTTGCTGCGTTAAATTAAGTTTTCCGTTTTCCTTAGCAACCGATGTCTAATCCCTCTACCCCCTCGTTGCTGATGTGGTTGCATTGCATCATATTTGATGGGTTTTCATTGAAAAAGCCTTTATGTCTTCTTCCTGATTTACTGTTGATTGGACAAAGAATATTATTTTTTCGTTTCTTTAAGGGTTTTTTTTTTTAAAGTGAGGAAAAATAAAAGATTTTAAAAAAGAAGAAAAAACAATTTTATCCAGCTTATATTTGTGTGAGTGCGCACTTTTGGTGGATGATGCTTTTTTTTAATTAAAAAAAACACAATATACCTACAATATTTCAAACTTAATCATATGTGCCACAAAATTCCCATACATCACATATTTTGTAAAATGAGTTGCAAGATGTTTTCTTTTACTTTACTTTCTTTTACTTTTCTTTTTACGTACAATCAGGAAAGTTTTGCAAAAGGTGACGAATTGCATCTGCATGACCCGTTATACGTATAAGGCTGCATCATCATGAAACTGAATACGGGGCCACATATCTGAATTAAATTTCTGTTTATTTAATAGAAACTGCTTAACAAAATTCCAATTAAGGAGCTGAAGGAGTTGAATTAATCCCAGTGCAGGGGTTATTGATGAAAATCAGGAGAAACCTGCAACCTGAGGCTCTGGAGCCACGTGAGGTTCCTTCAGCTTTGAAGAAAAACGCTAATACGCTGAATATACAATGCATATGTAGTTTTCTTTAGTTTTTTTTAAGTTAATGAAGTTCTATAATTTAATTTATGACTGAGAAAAAGGATGGTTTAATCTACTTTCAAAGCATTTTTTTATTAGAATAAATTTAAAACAGAGCAGCTCTCGTTGTTGTTGAGATGCAAAGTTCCTGTAGCATTAAGCTGCATTTACATCTATAAAGTTATAATTATAGGAAATACTACATCTGACTTTGTTGGATTTTGAATTCCAGCTGAATTCTGCTGCAGCAGGAACATTGGATTTGACACATGGGTGTGTTTTATTTTGAAAGGAACTTGAAATCACAATTGATTTATACAGAATACAGAAACCATTATATAAATCAGTTATTACAATTTTTTATAAAAATGTATAAATAAATATATGAATGGTCACAAAGACTTAAAGTGTATTTTTTGACTTTTTATAATAAGTTAATGCATAATTAAGCATTATTTAACTGTTAGATAATGTGTTAATGCACACTTTTATGCATTACAAAGTGTATTCTTTAATGCATTTGATCACAGTTAACTTAGGTTAATTAATCAGCTTTATTTAATCCATTAGGCATTAGTAAAATGTATTTTACCATGAGTATTTTTCTAAAAATTGATGTGGAACTTTGCTCTGGGGTTTGGTCAATAAGGAAACTCACCTTGTGGCTCGTTTGGTGTTGCTGATAGACAGAGAAAGCTGCAAAGAACCATAGATGTTGAAATGTTTTTGTGGAAGGAACAATTTTGGTTTCTAAGAAAAAGTGGAACATTTTAACATTTTTGAATCCGTGAATTAAAATCCTGCTCCTGTGTGTGATCACCAGTGGGTCAGCGTGGTCAGGGGTCATAAAGGGCATAGGGGTGGGTTAAGCTGTCGTTGAGGTGATGACCACTCCACTTTGCTATCAGCTTTATATGATTCTGTGACAATCACAAGAAACAACTTCCTTTTATGGAAGAAAAAAAAGAATCCATCATAGGGTTGAAGAAACAGAAAAGTATGTGGTGCTGTGATTTTTTCCCCCCGTGGAGTCCCAGCAGCGTTGAGTGTGTAACGAGCGTGTTGAGGTTTCATTTCAAGCCTTGGGGTTTCCGGGGGTCTTGGGACCACTCACATCTTCTCCCTTTGGCAAACTGAAATCGCACCCCTGGGCCAGGGGGATGACCTCCACACCCTCCACACACACAAACACACACTTGGGTGAGAAATCACTCACGCTCTCGATGAAAAAGGATGGCAAAGGAATCCCAGCGTTTTAGAGAAGGATCTTATTAAAAGTGCATGAGTGTGTCTGTCTGCGAACGAAGACACCCGCTCTGCCGCTCAGCCGATCGCTCGCTGTGTATGTGTGTGCGTGTTATTTATTCATGTACGCACTTATTAGAGCTGCTGCGACAGGCATCACTCTCCCAAGACCGAATAAATCAAAATGTGTTTCTTCTCTATCTGCCTCCACAATCATTAACATGACCTTTAACCCCAGATGCTGCACATTTTACAGCTTTACCTTTGATGCTTCAATCTGGAGGTGAAATAAATAAACTCTAAATTTAAAAAAGGATGAGATTTGAGAGAACAAGAGATATTATTTAACATATTTTATTTTTTCTTCTTTAGATTTAACTTAGATTCTAATTGACAACAAAAAATTAAGTCAATTTTCTACCAAAAATATTAGTATTTATTATATCATAAAACATAAGCTAATTCATTGATCAATTAATACAACTTTTTGTTTAATCAATTTTAAATCATTTTTTGTACTATTAATATAATTTTTTTCTAGATATTTCAGTAACACTTGCAAAAAGATTAAAACATAAAGAAAGTTTCATTCATGCTTACAGAGGCTCAGCAAACTCCTCCTGTCTTCTTCAGCAGCAGCAGGTCTGTGTCCCACCGCGGCTGTCCCGCGTCCGCTGCAGAGTCGGCGGGGAGAAGCTCCGCTTGATCCGCCAGCGGAGCGCAGCGCGCGGAGCGCAGCGCCCTGCAGCTCCGCCTCCGGCCAGCAGGCGGCGCTGCTCGCACGCCAACCCCAAACCACGTGCAGCCCAAAGCCATTAGATCTAAAAAAACAAACAAAAACAGTCATAAAGTTATACAAAACTCTTCTTTTAAACTGAAAAAATGTTATTGTAGGCATCCCACCTATTTTGATTAAAGCTTTTCTTCATTAAATTTAGTCTTTTACATCCTTATTTCCCTCCTCTCCAAATCCTCCTTTTCTTTTTTGACTTTTATTCTTTTTTCTCAGTTTTTCCCCTTCTTCATCAGACTTCTCTCCTCCTTTTAATCTTGTTTCCTGACTCGTCCTCCCCTGACGTCTCCTCCTCTCCCCTCCATCCTGGCCGCGCTCCAAGGACGGATGGAGGGGAGCATCCGGGGCGAGCTCAGCGGCGCTGACAGCTGTCACTTTGGCCAGTGCTAATGCAGACGAGCTAACCTGAAATGAGCAGGGACAGGCCTGAAGCCAGTCACTGACCGCCTCCTCCACATTTTCCTCCTCCTCCTCCTCGGCAGGACTGAGGTGCGGGGCGCCATGGCGGGCTGAGAGAGATGAGGCAGAGGATATAAAAGGGGTCAGCAGGGTCACGGTGTGGTTAGCACTGCCAACAGGACTCTGAAAGAGATCCAGAGCTCACAAAGAGGACAAAAACAAGAGTGTGAGGGGAGGAGGACGAGGAAGGATAGAGGACTGCTTCATTAATGAAGAAGTTCAAATTAAAAATATGAAAAACAAATGTAGTCAGTTCTGAAGTTAATCCAAAAAAACATTTATGAAAGAACAATCTCAAAGAAAAACAAAATTTGGGGAGAAAGCACCTCAGCTGGCCTTTTATAAATGTTAAATTTACTTTTAACACAAAAATATTTAAATAAAATGGATGATTTAGTCTTTAGTTTAAAACCATGTTTAGGAGAATCAAATTGGAGAGTTTTGTTAAAGGTGATTAAGTTCATGCTGCAGTTTTATTTAATTAATTCTGAATGGCCAACGGTGGGACCATCTATGTATATTTATACATATACAAAAATTCTGAATTATTAGGGGCAGGCATAAAATAACTGCTCCCTTTCATTCATGAAGCTGTAGGAATGATGTGATCTGTATGAGAAGTTGGGTTTCTGATTTTCCTGATGCTTCATGAAAGGAATACATGAATAAATAAATACATAAATAAAGAACTTATAAACATTTCAATAATTAGGATTTATTTTACCTGCAATCAGAACAATCTTAATTTTAGAATATTGAGTCCAGCTTTACAAAAAAATGATTCTAGATGAGAGATTTGTGTGTGAAAAAGTCTAAATTAATATACAGTTTATTCATTAAGTTACTTTTAGTTTTATAGTGTTTTTTGTGAACTAAAGCTGTTTTTGGGAGCAGTAAAGTGAATATCGTACCTGTGAACAATGCAAAAGGTAGGATTTTTCAGACTTTTCTTGTTCATCTAATGGGTTTGAAGGATAAACTAAACACGTAGATCAGATAAAGTTTGTTACCTTTGTGTGCCAAAGAGACGCTGCAGAGAGGAGGAAGCAAAGTCTGTTAAAGACTCATTAGAGCGGCTGCTGTTTCTCTGCTGATTCCAGACGCAGCGTTTGTGCGTGGCCGTGTGTGTGTTTCACTGTGCGCGCTGATGCAGCTTGTTATGTGATGGAGCCGTAGACAGAATGAGTTTAAATCTCAGCATCGCCGCAAGCTCCCACCGTGCTTCATCTACTGTTTGCTCTTCATCCTCCAGTCGCCGTCCACGGGAAGAGAAAACACAAGAGGAGAGGAAAACGTCACCTCCAGAGAACCTCTGAAGCTCTCAGCTCTAGCAGAGTTTGAGACAAAGATGGTCAAAAATGTCAGTGATGATGGCTTTAAGTAGGCTTATTGTTAACACCAACAAATCTGTGCTTTAAAATAAATGTTTAAATAAAAGCTTTTTCATTAAATTTGCCTGTTTGTCATTTCCTTTAATGTTTTTGCACATTTTTTATTTTAGTTTTTAAGAAAATCAAACAAATGAAAATACTAAATAAAACAACTTAAAATGCAAAACGAACCTGTAAGGAAATAATTTAATTTATTGTGAGAGTAAAGCTCAGAACACTAATTTAATTTCAAAACCTGAATCAAAAAGTAATTGTAATGAGACATACTTTACCAAGTTCTGGTTTAATAAATGTATCACTTTATCTATGACAAAGTTATAGATCAAAATCTTCTCAAAGTATGAATGTTGTGCTGTTGTCCAAAAAATGGGAAAAAAATCAGAAATAAACAAGCTGGGATGTATCAACTTATAAATCAATTTCTGCAGCTCAGAGATTGTTTAGCCTGTTTACATTTAGAAAAATGATGAAGAACTAAATTAAAGTCCCACTCTGGTCATCTTTGGATCTATTTACAAAGCGCCTTTAGAGGTCTTTCAACTATTATGATGCAGATTTGCCCAAAAATCAACAAATGTGCATTGTTTTCTAAGACATAGCTTCTGCAGAGCGGCAGTTCATTAGAAATTCACTTCTGAGTTCTCATTTTTTATCCAGATGCCAGCTCGGAGAGAAAATCAATACATAAATGGATTTAATCATCAACTAGTGGATGCCTCCGATTGGAGCTGAGCAGGGAGTTTGTGGCCCAACAATTGTGTTACATACGTCACAGCTACAGCATTTATTTGTCTGCTTTAAGTTGAATTTTCTTTAAATATTAACATATTAAAAAAATCAAAACACCATTTTTTACTTGGAGTGGATCTGTAAGTAGACACTTCTGTGCCAAAACATCTGAACAAATATTCTGTGGATTGATGAAACACCATTAATAAATGCAAATTAAACACTTTGGTGACTAAAACACATCATATTATAACTACAGAAAAGACATGAAAGCATGACTGGACATTACCCCCGTCCTACAAAAGAGGTTTAACTGGGTAATCACTCTCATTTAAGGATTATCCTCCTGTTAAAACTGAAAAGAATTTCATCTGCCGCTTTTGGTAACTTGAGTTCAGGCTGCGGTTTAATGACCAGGATAATCTGTTTATAATTCCAGGATTACAGCAGGTTAGGCAGGGCGTTTCACTGAGCTTTAATTTAAGTTTGGATAATTCATTAGTAGGAAACGGTGAGTTAGAGGCTCATTCATTTTCATTAGTGACGATGGTGTTTATTCTGTAATAAACCAGTATTTCTTAACTCTGAGCTTTTTTTTTCCCCTTGTGGGGTCATTTTATGCTATAAATCAGAGATATATTTAATTTTAAAAATAATGCACACATATTTAAATCTGCTTAGATTGACATGTTTAGCTTAAATTAAAATGAATACTCATATTTGTTCTGTTAGAATAAAGATTTGAACATACAGAATAAAAATAAGCACCTTTTCTCTCCATTTGCAGCTCAAAAGCACATTTTGTGCTGCACATATATTAGTCTGTTGGAGGGGCTGACTCACTAAATACAGCATAAGGATAATAAACGCTTCCTTTTTATGTTTCTAGTGTACCCACAAAATTTGCTGGTTGTATCAGTAGTTTTTTAAGAAGTTTGCAAAGAGGGAAACAAGAGACAAACTTTAAAACATTTGACGAGAATGAGAAATACAGTAAACCTGAGAATAAAAAGGAAAGCTTAATCAAATGCATCAATTTTCTACAATTGCGTGCTCCCAAATGGAATAAAGTTGATGCAAATGTGCTACAAGTCACCTGCATTTGTGGTTGTTGAAGCCCTTAAATTGTTATGATGTAATACAGAACAGCATGTAGACGTCACACCATCAAAC
>NW_023418009.1:0-6121 GCF_002922805.2 Oryzias melastigma | reverse complement strand
GCAATGTTGTCTTTTATTTTGAAGAATTCGTCATCTCTCTTGTTTATCTTATTGTTTGATACAAAGTGAAAACATGTTGATAAATGATTGTATTATTGATTAATAAAAAAGATTGTAAGTTTGTTGAAACACAGTTAATGATTAGCGCTATTTGTGGATATTTCTGGCGATTTTTATCTATTTATTTATTTAAGCCAGACAGCAGTGGATGCGGTTTATTTTTTCAAAAAGATGAGTGTGGATGTTCTGTATACTACCACTTTGCTCTAGCTTCTTAAAGAATAACTTCTATATAGTCATATTTGTAAATGTTTAAATCAGTGTTTCACTGCTGACTATCCAGGATTTTCTTGTATGGTTAACCAAAAGGTTTACTTTATAGGTGAGGCAGTTTACAATCAGCTATAAGAACACAGAATATGTGATACATGCAAACAACAATAACACATTTTTCTACTGATTTATTTTCTAAACCAAGAAGCAGCTTTATAGTAAAGTTTTTAGAGTTTATATATCTGAATTTTGGTCAAACAGTCAACCAGTCATGGACTCAGTTGTGGCTTGTGACGTGTTGATGATGTGACCAGTAAGTGGAGTCCAAAACCACCACGGAGGAGAATCATATCGTTCTTCTTCTGAACTTCATAATATTTTTCTTATGTGTATTGAGACAATAACACAAAGGTTGTCTAATTTAAATCTATTTTAACATTTTTCCTTCCTTGGACTAATGCGGGACAGCAAGTGTTCCTACTGGGTCATAGAGAGATGGAAGTACAGCTGAAAGTGGCCGTCATTCAGAGTCTCTGAATGATCTGATGAACCCAGACACGGAGATGTTAATATTGATACTTTTGTTGAACTCTTCAAAATAAACAAATTTGATCCCTCAGCATCATCCATGTCTTCCATGCATTGTAAATAAGATATACAGTCAACGCTTCCACGTAGCGATGAGGCAAAAAACTTGTAACAGTAGCTTCTCCCAAACGTGTCTGGAGCGTCTAGTTTGTGAACACATCCGCCAACCGCAGGCTTTTCAGAGTAATACTGTGACTTATTCTCCACTGCAACTCATCTGGGATTTTTTCTTCCTTATTCTTAATAATCTTAAAATATTCAATGCTTGAATCCCTTTTGCTGATATTTTGAATCTTGTTGGATTGGAACTAACAAAATGTCATAAACATGTCTAAAACTTTTAACACCTGGTGTTAAAAAACTAAAATATAAAAGTAGAAAACTGCAACTTACTTGTTTAACATGTGTTCCCTTTTTAAAAGAAGCTTAGTTACAACTATAATATTTTTTTTTAACCTGCAGACACAATTCTTTACACACACCCTTACATAAGCCTTCACCCCTGTAATCCCAGTCCATTTGCGTCTCAGTGGGGGACCAGCTGGCTCCTTCTGCTGATTATTGATCACCAGTGACAGTGATGTCTCAACCTTGCTCTCCGTCTTCCTGTCCCGGCCACCCAGAATCCTCTCTGACATTCCGACATTGATGCCTGCTGGTTACCGTGACAACTACCTCTTTTTTTGTCCGTCCTGCCTCCTGCTGGCAGCCATAACTCCTGCTAAACGAGGCTTATGATCCCTCTCTTCTACGCCCTTTATGGGTGCTTGGGGAGACAATGGGGCGATGCAGACACCTCCCTTCCCATGTCTCTCTCACTTAACTGTATTGCTCCTCCACCACCCATTTTTCCTCTCATCACACACGTATATACATATAAGGTGGTGTGTAACCCCATGCCCCCACCCTCTCACTCAGCTGCTCAGTGATGGGTGGAGAGGTAAAAGGGAATTAACCTTGGCTTTATGGGGACTCCTGCGCCACTCTTAGCGGCATCTGAGATCCCCGTTTGCCTTTCTGACGACACCCCCCTCTTGAGTTGGCGTGAAGGGTTCCTCAGCAAACGTCCCATGAACAGGGGCAAATGATGCTGAGAACTGCCTCTGAATGGCAGGCGATCTGTCACTCCTGGAATGTATGCTTTTGAGGCGAACACAGAGGCCAGAAGCCATGGGCGGAGACACACAACATGCCATCCCTTCTTCCTAATTTTGTATTTCGTGCAAAATACTATAAATGTGTGTACAGCACTTAATGTTTTTGCTTGGCTTGATATTCTATTTGGATCAGAGTTCAATTCCAAATAAACTGAGACCTTTTTTTTCTGAGCCTTCCGATAGTATTTTTTGAATAAGAGGCGGACTTAGTCAATTTCAATCCTTGTTCTGCTACAGAGCCAAGATACTCTTGAAACTACACTCAGTAATTGATGAAGGACACAGAAGTCATGGAAGCCATCATGTCCAGCATGCAGCCCCACACCATGATAGTACCACCTACGTGTTTTCCTCTTACTTTGACTCTCTTCTTTTGAAATGTTTTGTTGGTTTTACACTTTGACAATGGAGTTTTAGCTCCAGAGTTGACATTCAACCATTTATGCAATGAATGTAATTCCAGTAGGTTCTGAAGCAGATAAAAGCAACCCTTTTGATGTTATACAAGACTTCACTTACATAAACACTTTACTTATGTAAATGCTGATGTAAAAAGTGCAGTAATGCTAATATATAATCTGTTGATCATGTGAACGGTCAAAGAGTTATGGTAGCTCAAACAGAGTATGTTACTTTGGTGTCACTGGCGATAGATCTGGTGTTGACCCTTTAACACCAGATCTTTCAGGACTTTCATTTTCTGTCTGATCTGCCCATGGAATATTGGCACAAATCTTTTGGATTTTTTTTTTTTTTTTTTGGGTCAAATTGTTAGTTAGGTCTTTATTATTTTTTTGCTTAGCTGTGTCTATTCTTTTTGTCATTTTGGTAAAACGAATAATTTCACGTTTCTTTTACAGTATCTTGGAGTCCCAAAGACTTAAATCTCTGTGGAACCATTTAAAAACGCTAATAGTGATTTTGATTCATGTCTTTTTCTTAAAGCTTCTAGTAAGCTTCAGTTTCCCAGCAATACCCACCCATCTTGTTTTTTTCACTTGCAAAAATACAGTTGTATTAGTCCAGAGTGCTATAGGGCAAAATGCTTCCACATCCCCTTAAAAGCAAGCAGGCTGCCATGCCACACAAAGCTAATGACCCTCCTCTTAACTTCTCTCTGTGGCCCCATCTGACCTGCTCACCCTCAGCCAATTCTGAGCAGAGATGGTGAAGTGAAAGCAGAGACCGAGGGAGGATGACAGAGGAACGAAAGTGACGGCGCCCAGCAATGGAGGTTAATAATCTGTCTCTCTTTAGCGGCTGTAAAGAGCCCAGACAGTCTGTTAGTGCTCTGGGACAGGTCAGTCGTACATGTCCCTTTGTATTAAGGCTCAGAGGTGACGGCCAGCAGGAGAAGCAAAGTGTGTGGGGGGGCTTTGGGAGGTTTCAGTCACAGGACATTAGAAGTAATGGTCCAACTGCTTCACAGTCGACTAGGACTATTAAACAAGTGTAGGTAAGTATCTCTGTGGCCAGTAACACATGTAGCATGTATTTTAGTTCATATGTTAATGAAAAATACACTTATTTTAACATCTAAAGAAAAAACTTTTTTTCTTTTCCATTGTTTTCTGAACATTTTTTCCACATTGAAACCCCATATAATCATTTGTATCATATTTGATACAAACATTTCTGAGACCCCGTTCTCATTAGAAGGATCCAAACTTTCTTTATAAACCATTTGTACATCACTTGGTCCATATTTTCAGGCTTGTAGTTCATTATCATTCCACTAGGGGCAGTAGAAGGTCTTTTCCTGCTCACTTCAAAATGGCTGCTTCCGTGAAATCTCAAAAACACTTTTGGTGAAAAGAAGTTTAGCTTTATGCTTCAGCTTTAAAACTTTTGGTGTGAATAACTCATCTATTGGTATTCATTTTTTAAAATGACTACATTCTGTACTGACAGAATGCTATATTTGTTGAAAATGAATTATTTATAACACAGTTAAACCATGTTAAAAATGTGTGGATCAAATTTGAAGGTGTGGGTAAAAAAGGTGCTTTACATCTTTACTAACTATTATTGTTGTGAACAAACAGTTACCAAACCACCCAAATGATCATAATAAATACTATCTATAGGACTTTCTCAAAAAGAAAAAAAAATATTTTATTCCTTTTTTGTGCATTTCAACAAATGATTTTAAAACATAATTCCAAAAGGAATTGAATTTTCCTCAATTCTTTGATGTAGTTGGCTTCACAGAGTTAAATTCCCAAAATTGCAAAATACATGTCTGCTTAGGGACACTTAAAGAATTTTATCAGTATATTTTTTAACATCAATGAACCAAACACCCCCTTCAAGTGCATCACATAATAGTACTAGAAATAGACATGTCTGCAAAAACTATACCCTTCACTTCCAGTTAAAGTTGCCTTCTCAGTGCACTTTTATCACACAAAAACACATTAAATGACACTCTGTATAGGGATGCAAAAATATTGGATTCATCTCAAGTTGCTCTGGGATACTCAAAAGCAGGTATGTCAGCATTAATGTCTGCCTTGTGATGGGAACTGTGGCTAAATTGGACAAAGTCCAGGTAGACAGGACCATTGGAAAAACAGCACAGCTGTAGGAAAAAGTGTAACAACAACCTTTAGACCGTTAGAAATAACACAAGTGTCACGTATACGTGAAATAATAAACGTTTAATCATTTTGGAGCTAAATCCGATTAACTCAACAGATAATGCAATTGCTAACCCTCACAAAAGTGTATTATTATATTATCACACATGTCATCTAATATGTGTGCCCAGCTTATTGGTTGAAAGTGTTTTATAATTATAAATGTACTTGTTGCACAAACATTCTGTCAGTGTTCAGGCACGATGGTGGATGGATGATGATTTGGGTTTGTTTAAAATGAAAGACAAAAGAAGAGAAGTGCTTTTTACAAATATTAAAAGTTTAGACGGTTCTTTAACTCAACTTAATTTTCAAATGTCCTTTGTCCTTTGGACATAGTGTCTGCAGAAGCTATGTCATAGAAAAGGACAGGTTTTTGGTTTGGGCTTGAAGCAACTTACTCATAAATAAAAGACAACTTGGGAAGGCTTTTACAATAGACCAATAGATGATCGGAGTGGAACTTTAATGTCAAAAAATCATGCGAATGGTCACAGGGTGGACTGCAGTTAAATAAGAATTTGATTTTCCCACATCTTCTCTTGTGAGACTTCATGACCCCTTTTGACTAAGACTGTAGGTCTTGTTGCGTCAAACTACCCCATCTGCCAAGGCTGAATGTGGTCATCGGCTGTTGGTGTATAGACACACAGACACGTGTTGGTGCATCCATCACGCTGGTTGTTTTCATCCATGAAAAGAAGGAGAAGTGGCTCTGACTGTCTTAGAAAAACTCTCATCTGCCTGCATGATCAGGTGAGGCAGCTCGAGCCGGCCTGTCTCCCCATCAGCCTGTTACCGTGACGACAGGAGCACAGGCCCGCTCCCTTTTAGTGTCAGATCCAGCCACGTTCATGTCAAGACAACAGGACTGGCAGTCCGAGGGAACAGCACAAGGGAGTGTGTTTGTGTTTTTGTGGAAAGCAGCTGAGTGGCCGTGGCAGTCTGTCCATTAGGATCAGGCTTTCCTGCCCGACCCGATCACCCTTCCAGCACACAAAACACAACCCAGGTTTCTGCTGTAAACAGATGAAAACAGAAAAGATTGCAGGAGCATCTTAATCGGAATCAATATCGAGAGTTAACAAGTAGAGTTTCAATGTGTTAAGTTTGTTAGGAGATTGGTTATAGAAACTGATTAGCTTAAACGACGACTCCAACTACACTTAGCTAAGCATGCTTAAAGAACAAAAACACATGGTAATTTTAATAATTTGTTGTTATCAAGTGTAAATCACATCTTTGTTTTTTAATTTCTTTTTGTACCCAACCAAAAAACAAGAAATAAAGTAAATCATCTCAAAAATGTCTCATTTGTAATCAGACTTCATGACCACTTAGTCCTTATAAAATGCATGTTTTGTGTCATAAATGATCACATTTTTTTTAACTTCTAAAATTAAACTTTTGTATTCCAACGGGAAAATGAACTCAGGAGTTATCCGCAGAGTTAACGTGCCTTAT
>NW_023418008.1:9921-10876 GCF_002922805.2 Oryzias melastigma | reverse complement strand
GCTGAAATGTCAGCCGTGCACGGAGCGCGCTCAGAACCAACCTGCTCCAAATGAAAGAAGCGGCGTTCGTCCTCTCTGCAGCGTCTTCTGGTTCTACAGCAGCGTCTCCGACTCTCACTGATCAATACCATCTGATCACATGATGACTGAGGGGGGGGGTCACAACAGTCACCTCTCATCTCACTGCTGAGTCTGTCATCGGAGCTGACCCGCTCAGGGAAACACAGCGGCTCTCAAACCGGCCGTGACCTCTTCATCCACAGTAAAGAGGAATTACCCCCCAACAGAGCTGTCTATAGAGGATCTCTGTCTGAACGGATGTCTCACTCCCACTGCTGAATCTTAGAGCTTCATTTAACAACAGACACTTATAGGGTATGTCATAGATGTTAAGGTTTTTAACTCAACCAACAAGAATCAAGAAGAGAACTGCAGGATTATTGAGAAAAGAAAAAAAGTTTTGTTGGTGGAGAAAAAATCCTGCAGGTGAGCCGGCCGTTCTTTTGTTCATTCATTCATTCATTCATTCATCCATTCATTCATTCATCCATCCATCCATTCATTCGTTCATTCTTCCATCCATCCATCCATCCATCCATCCATTCATTCGTTCGTTCATCCATCCATTCATTCATTCATTATTTCATCCATCCATCCATCCATCCATTCATTCATTCATTCATTATTTCATCCATCCATCCATTCATTCGTTCATCCATCCATTCATTCATTCATTATTTCATCCATCCATCCATCCATTCATTCATTCATTATTTCATCCATCCATCCATTCATTCGTTCATTCATCCATTCATTCATTCATTATTTCATCCATCCATCCATTCATTCGTCTGTTCATTTATTTCTTCACTCATTCATTAATGGTTACCAGCAGGTGAGCCGGTAACCGTCCCAGGGTTCATTAACGGTTAGCGCCTTCCTAACAAAAGCTGCT
>NW_023418008.1:0-1130 GCF_002922805.2 Oryzias melastigma | reverse complement strand
GGCTGAGAGCTTCTTGTGTTACACACATTTCACTGTCACAACAGGGATTTATTGAGTAAAGTTTAGCATTGTATTCAATGCTAAACTTTACTCAATAAATCCCTGTTGTGACAGTGAAATGTGTTACACACATTTCACTGTCACAACAGGGATTTATTGAGTATTGAGTTATTTATATTGATTATGTTTTTTTTTTGGGACCGGATGGAAAGGAAAAAGGAGGGGGGAGTGGAGGCTAGAGAAAAAGAGAAAGAAGATGGTAACAGAAGGAAACGACATCATAAAACATCCAGGTCTAAATAGCAAACTAGAATGGGCGGGGCCTGTCTACACACACACTTGTTGGCCAAAATAGTCTCCACATTTAAACTAAACATAATGTACTCAATTCAACTGTAACTGCAGCTCACACGCTCCACCATACAAACCCATTCAGATAAAGACTTTCATTCTGTCACACAAACAGTGCTAAGGTGAGCTGATACCTGTGCTCAGGTGAGTGTGTCAAAAAGTAACTGTTAGCTGTCCACTCATTGTGTTTTATTGATATGGTTTTGTTTTATATTTTATGCATGCTTTGTAGTGTTTTGACTTTCCGTGTTTTTTAAAATGAGTTGGGACTAAACGGACTCGATGACATGATGACATTCAGCTGTGCTCAGTCACACATGGTCATTATTTAAGACAGCCTGAGATTTGTCAGGGGGGAGCGCACAGGGGAAGAAGAAAAAGGGGTGCGAACTGGAACGGATGACATCGGCCCCCACGAACAAACGGCAATAAGCGCACGCCAGGAGGGGTACCGGAGCACCCAGTCTTCGTGTCCGAAGAGGAGGCACCCGACCAGCGGAGCAACACCCTGCCGAACCGGAACCGAGCAGATGCCGAGCGCGAGTGGATGCAGCAGATTACTGTCAACGCCCGATTTGAGCTCAGTAAAGGAACGTGAAAGCGCCACCGTGTGAGCACGAGGTCGTCGTCGCTGTTAGCCCGACAGTAAATCTCCTGCTGGTGTGTCTCTCTCGGGCCGGAGAACCCGGAAGTACACCTGCCAGCGCGAGCCGCCGGAAGAAAGAGGAGCGTCTTCTGTGGAGAGGAGCGGAGCCCCCCCCTTCCTCACAGACTCTTGT
>NW_023418007.1:7503-7877 GCF_002922805.2 Oryzias melastigma | reverse complement strand
CACATGTCCCAGGGATGAGTGGACCAAAGGCCAAGTGTATAGTATAATTATTTATTACCACTATTACCATTACTGTTACTTTTGTAACAGCTGCACTAATGTAATTTTTTACTTGTGCAGATTCTAAAGGTTTGCAGCGTGTATCAAAGTTCACACAAGCTTAAAATGTGTTTTACATATTTTTGGAACTTTGAGGTGTTTAAAGCTACATACCTAACTGATAATGTTGTGCAAACTGGATTACCCAGAAGGCTTTGGGGAGCTAAAATGGGAAGTCATCCACATTGTCCAAATTTCTATCTTAATCCCTAACTACTAAAAAAATATAAAGTACAGGACTATCTGGTGCCCTGGATTTAGAAATAATTTGGACA
>NW_023418007.1:0-7492 GCF_002922805.2 Oryzias melastigma | reverse complement strand
CACCAATTTCACTAAGTGAAAATGTAATCAATACAAACATTTTCCGACATCTTTTTATGAATCCACCGTGTTCTGATAATGAAAACAAGGATATTTTGTTGAAAAAAATTACATTTAAACAGTTTTTTCTGCAAAATTTGTTCAAACGCAATGCATTGTGGTCTATATTCGCCGATAAAGTGAGCATCGATGCAAACTGTTTTTTTACAAAGACTTCTGGGAAATTTCTATGGCATTCAATTTGGAATTGTGATTTGAACAGCACTACAAAATAGTGAGCACACTATATAGTGCAATATAGAGTTTTGAAGGAATTTGGACATAAATGGTCATCACTGACATTAAATATTGTAGTTCCTTTGATATAATATTACATTTATCAAACTGTGAGGTCATGGTTTGTGTTGAACATTCACTTTGTGCACACAAATGAAAAACCGCTGAACTATAATAGCTTACCAGTATTTATTTGAGTAAATTACACTGACTTATCACATGTCCTTTTTTTTGTCTACATTGAGCGTACAGTTTTAGAATGCGATGCAACAGTAAAATCAAACAAATCAAAACACAAAAAAAAACATAGACAATCATGTGCAGCACAAAGAGGCCATCCTGTAACATCACTTCTGGGTAATATATTGTTTGTATATATATATACACACACACACCTATACTCTACACTTTTGTCACGGTTACAAAAATAAAATACAATACTATAGATGCGTGACTATACACACAAGGTGAAAACAAAAGACACAAAGCTGTACAGTCCTCATTGAGGGCAAAGATACACGGCATTTTAAAAACCAAGTGAGAAAGATGGAAGGTTTGCTTTTAAAAAATGAACTCATACACGACGTCTTCCAACTGTTTCACTACACTTTAAAGCCAACAAGTATCCCGTTTGTGCTTCCCTTTGGAAAAAAAACCCAAAAACAATTAAAAAGTAACACTTATTATGGTATGTGTTGTTTTGCATCACTCGTTGTGGGTCTGCTGGGTGTAATGACTCAGTGCATTGACGGTATTTTGTATTTCTTAAAAAGCTCGGCAGCAGAGGCTCTCTGTGACCCCCCCCCCTCCCCGAGCATAACAGAAACAGTATGCAAACACGCAACCCCGCCCAAGACATGCATGCATCACATCACTACAGCATGTGTGAAAGCAAAGAGCGCTGCCGCAGCTGCAGCAGCACGGCCGTCCACGGTAAAACCAGAACAAAAGAGGCGCCGAACTGACACACATGTATGGGTTGATCTGAGTTTACATTTGTTTTTCAGTAAGAAAAGAGAAGGAAACACGTTCACACAACAGCTCTGAAAACAGAACTAGTTGTTCACAAATAGAAAGGACTTTTCGTGTGAGCTACATTAGTTTTAGGTGACTAAAAAACAGAAATAAATGGCGTTTTTTTTTTTCGTCCCAGCATCTTAATCTACAGTGAAACTATAGCACACTAAAGTGAGCAGCAGGGAAACGTAGCAGATCCTGCAGCCGCAGAAGTAACAGCTGCCCCAGTGGGCAGTTAAACGCTTCACAATACATTAAGAAGATCTCTTAGTGCTTAGAAAGTATGAAGTGAAAAATGAAAACATGTACTTTTTCTTACGTAACGTCTCACGTTTTCCCACAATTTTGTATGTAAAGTCCTACCACCTTTTTCTGATGAAACACCAGAGGACAAGCATCAGCTGTACAAATCCCACGCTGTACCATCAACCATTGGTAAGAACGTACTGGATCGGTTAGGGTTAAAACGAGGCATGCTGACAACTCAAGAGACAACGACCACGAAAGAGAGGCATGTTTGAAACAAAACAACCCAGATTGATTTGTATTTAAATGTGATAATGACTGAGAAACACAACCTACGATCTAAGGGAAAAAAAGTACACGTTTGTTCTGCTTTTTTTGCAGGATAGTGCAGAAAACCACCTGTACAAAGAATGAAAGTAAGAGTGGATTTGCAAAGCTGTCCTAAAAAACTCATGAAGGACTCACAGCCAACTGAAGCCAAGACAAAAGCCGGGACAGGAAAGCCAAAAACGACAACTGAAGCCTGAAGGTACTTCTGAGGGGGGAGCAGTAATACCAATGCTGCCTCTTCCTCATCTTCGCTACCCTCTTTATGGTGCATACTTGCTCTGCAGTCTGATTCACAACTATGCTGCTGCGGTTTGACCCTTAAGGAGGACTGACTGTGGTTAGCAGGAAAGAAGTTTAGTAACAGGTTAGTGGGAAAACTGGAGCTGGAGGCCAGGCGGTGTTGCAGACACAGCTGGTATTCTCGACTTCTTAGTGGGGCAATGGCACGAGGATATCCACGTAGTTGATGGGGAAAAAGCCTGAGTTGCCGTGCAGCATCCCTTCGTACCAGTTGTCATCGATCTTATTGGTCAGGGTGATGATGTCGCCTTCCTTGAAGCCTAGCTCCCCTTCGTTCTCGGGGTCAAAATCGTACAGCGCGCGACAGCAGGGCTGGTCCAGAGGGGCTGGAGATTTGGGCAGATACAGGATGTTAGGGAAGACTTGAGGAGATGCTGCATATAGATGACTATAATCACATGAAAGGCTCACCTGGAGACCTGGCTGTAAGAGGGAAAGAGACGAAGAGATTCAAGTCACGAGTCAGTGAACAGGTTCTTTTGTTCAGAGTATGGAGGAGTGGGTCAGAATTTAAGGTAATGTAGTTGTGTGGGAGAGTTAGATGAGAGAATGCAGTTTATTTTTTTTTCAACTGAAAAAAATAGACTATTATGTTGAATTTTGTGAAGGAGAAAATGGTTTCTGTCAGATTTCTGGATCCTCTCCTGTTAAGTTAGAGAGCAGCTTGTTCTCTCAGAAAACTCTGTTCTGTGCAGATCCAGACATGAATGAATCTATTGTAAGATAAGTACATCTTTTTATTAAATACTTGGATAAAAATCTTTATCAATGACGACGTCTTTGAACAAGAAGGCAAAAATGCTGACTTTCTCCTGTGAGATGATTTCTTAGGTCATCACAGCAGATTTCTGCTCCTTTGAGGCGCTTTTTTGTTGCTATTTCACCTCCAGTTTGTGAAAAGCACAGCCTGTTGCACTAAAATCACATGGATGTACTATTTCCTGGATTTCCGCAGTCCCAGGATTTCACTACAAGCCATCATCTAAAGAAGATTTCTTTAAAAACCCACTCAGATCATTTTTTGATCTATTGTAAAAGCGTTCCCAATTGTCCTTTAATCATGATTATGCAGTTTTTAGCCAAAACGAATCGTTTTCGGACAGTTTCTGCAGAGCTGTAGTCTGAGTTGTGGTCGAGACTGTTGGCATGGAGTAAGCCACCCTCATTTCCCAACGTCGCTTTGTTACACTGTCTTCAGCTAGCTTACACCTCCAACGTAGCATTAGCAGAGCAACAAAAATGGCGAGCAATATTGAAGGTATCCAGTCGTACATTTTGAGCCAGATGCCAGGTCAGACGAGGAAAACGAAGACGTACATGAATCTATTTGTCTGCAAGTGGATGCATCAGAATGGAGCGGAGCAAGGTGCTTATGGCCTGCTGAATGTAGCACCTATGCCACTGCTACAGGGTTTTTTAAACATCTGCTCCTGATTCACATTTTATTTGAATAAATACATTCTAAAAAACTTTTAATCTTAATTTTCCTAATATATGTCCTCCATCGTAAGAAAAATGCCACAAGAACATGTTAAAAACACCAAAAACAGGATTTTGATTGGAATGGGTCTTTAGATTTCAAATAGTAGATTTTAGACATGCATAATGGATACAACTAAAATCCTGATGGCTGTTTTAATGGATGAAAAAGGCTAAATTATTATTATTATTATTATTTTCGTTTAAATCTATCTACCAGGTTTGTTTCTATGAAATTTAATGTATAGTTTAGTGTTGTTGGATTCTTTGCAGCCCATTGACTGTTTTCTGCATCTGTATAAGAAGATCTTAAGCAAACATGGCCTTGTTATATCCACTGAACTAGTCCTGGGTCTAAAGCTGCTTTCACACTGAACGAAACAAATAACTTTCTATCCCAGTTTGGAAAGAAAATACAATGAAAGACATAAGTAATTTTGTATATTTTCCCACTTAAAAAGAAATTGACAATCTGTCATCCTAAAGGCTAATTTGACCAGTGAGAGATAGAAAATCACAAAGAAAATCAAGAAATTGACTCTTAAGAATTTATATGAATTTATTTGCATTTCATTGAGGAAAATAAGTATCTGACCCCAAGTAACCATTAAGAGTTCTGGTTCACACTGAGCTGTTAGACTCTCCTAACCAACCTGATTGAAAGACACCTCTTTGGACTAATCATCTGTATAAAAAGACACCTTTCCAAAGAGTCAGTCACTCAGTCAGACTCCAGACTCTCCAACATGGGGATGGCTAAAGAGCTTTCAGTGGATTTAAGGGAGAAGATTGTAGACCAGCACAAGATCAGAACTGACTACAAAACCATCACCCCTCAACCTGTTGGTTGAGGGGTGGTGGTTGAGGGGACAACTGTTGCCGCAATTGACCTATAGGTCTCTGGGTCCAAACAAGATCTCACCTGGTGAGACCACAGTCAACCAGAAGACCACTGGTAATACTTTACACTGCAATGGTTTAACATCTTCCTGCTTTCGAAGGCAGATGTGCAGGAAGTTTGCCAATGAACAGCTTCATGAATTAGAGCAGGGGTGTCAAACTCTAGGCCTCGAGGGCTGGTGTCCTACCTTTTTTTTTCCCCAACTAATCTGCCATTGAAGCTAACCTACTGTGGAGAGAAATGCTGCCTATGACCCCAAGAACACCATCCCCATTGTCAAGCATTGAGGTGGAAGCATTATGCTTCGTTTTTTTTTTTTTTTTGCAGGGGGGCACTTCACAGAGCTGACGGGAGGATGGGCGGAGCCATGTACCATCAAATCCTTCCTTCCGCCAGGAGGCTTAAAATGGGTCATGGATGGGTCTTCCAACAGGATATATGACCAAAAACAAATATGGCCTTGGCAACCAAGGAATGACTGAAGAAGAAGCATGTCAGGGCCATGGAGTAGTCCAGCCAGGCTTTGGAACTCAACCCTATAGAAAACTTAGAGCGTTGAAGCTCAGAGTTGCCAAGCAACACCAAATCTTACTGAAGTAGAAGTCATTTGCAAAGAAGAGTGGACCAATGTTCCTTTTTATATGTGAAGAATCTGATCATCAAATACAAAATATGACCTCTGTGATTTATGTTAAGAGGTTTTTTTTTGGCAGTCTTTCCGACAAAGGAGTTCAAGTACTTATTTCCCCTTATATAAACTGTTTTAACTCAGCTTTTTAATTTTCTTAGTGATTTTCTATCTCACTGTCAAATGAAACCTACCATTAAGATGACAGATGGTCAGTTTTTCTCATTAGTGGGCAAACTTACAAGATTAGCAAAGGATCATATACTTATTTCCTTCACTGTATATATATTTTCTACCCTTTTCTGATAAAGTTGTCCCATTTGGATCAGTAAAGTCATGTTTAACATTCAAACAGAACAGTTTCATTCTCTCATTTGACTCTGAACAAACAAGCACATTTCCCCAAAATGTTAAGCTTAACAATACAACAAAGGAGAAAACAGGAGTTAGAAAGAAACGGCACTGCACTGCAAGCAAGAATGCAGACGGAAAAAGAACACACGTGAAAGGAAAAAAAAAAGAGTGACAGTGAGACTTTGGATGTCTCCCTCAGTCACTCTTGCTCACCTGGAGATCTTGCTGTAAGGGAGGGAAAAGCAGGAGAACAATTGTCAAAGAAGAATTTTAGCAATCCGATGTTTACATGAAGAAACTATGAAGTGATGCAGAAGAGTCGCAGAAATGGAAAGGTCGGTTGGACGACAAAGTGAGAAGAGCCTCACTTAACACCAGCAGGTGGACAGACAATAAAAAACCCAAAACATTTGGATAAAGCAGAGAAAACAAATGCTGATCCGCCGGAGAGCTTTGGATTTGAGTCGATCGAGTAATTGTAAGGCGAGCGCACAGCACTTGATTTTCTGCTGTTTGTTAAAGAAAGAGGAAAAAAACATGAGAGAAAGACTCAAACATGGACTCTCGTCTCACCTGGAGACCTTGCTGCAACGGGAAGGAGAAAAACAGCAGGAAAGGGAGGTGAGGACGTTAAAAGAGTCGGATTAAAGAAAGGATGTCAAAGAAGAAATGAAGTGATGAGCACACAGATGGAAAACAAGATTAACCGGGCTCACCTGGAGACCTGGCACCTATAGAGGAACAAACACAAACCAAATTGGAGAGAAAAATCAGTTGATTCATTTAGATTTGTTAAATAACTGTTAATAAATGGTTAAAATAAAGCTGAAAATAAGGGAATTTTACTTCTATTTTTTAATCTTTTAGTTTTTGTTGAAAAAAAAAATATTGTTTTAACAGCACTTTTAACTTATGTTATTGATCTTGATGATTATGTCTGAGTTGACATTAAGGACAAACTTTACTAAAACGTTTTTTGGGTGAAGTTAAGAGTTTGTATGCAAAATAAGAGAAAGTAAGCACATGATTATATCAAACTACTTCATATGAGTTTCTTTGTGGACAAATTCACAGTAAAAAGTTAGCAGAAACTGCACAGAAGTAGGCTCTAAGTTTATTTCTCGGTACGATACTGAGGCACGGTTAGACTCTTGAGTCTCACCTGGAGATCGGGCACCATGCATGCCTCCATTGTGGGTCTCAGTGATGGAGAAGTCCAGAGATGGGCGTGGTTTTGGGACGAACTCTTTTCTCGGTTTGCCAGAGGCATCTCTTATCCTGCAGATATCAAGAGAAAAAACCCAGTCAGAGCCCAGAACAGGATGAACACTACTTTTTTATTTCTTGAATTCCTAAAAACAGACTTTCTGCTAAGAGTGTTGTCAGAACGACCGACTATGGAAACAGCATCTGAACTGACCGTTCGTCCATTTTACTGGAGAGCTGTGTGAGGATTTCTGCAGACCGGCTGTGATACTCCAACTGAGCGTGAACCAGAGCAGCCAGCTGGCTGACCTGTTCAATCTGAAGACACCAACACAAAAAGACAACATCTACTGAGCAGAAGTGAAAAAATCTGCCCCGTTTGACACAATAAGGCCTTGTTTTAGGATTAAACCCAGTTGTAGAGGCTCCATCTACTCCAAGGCTGCAGGACTTGCATTGAAAATGGCAAAAAACAAAACATTTTATAATGTTTTTATAACTGATTTGATATTTCTGTTTATTTTCCTAATCCTAACTAGATTAGGGAAATATTATTATTTTAATGATTTTTTTTTTATTGAAATATTATGAAAAATATAAAAAAACAAACAATTCAAGTAATCTAAATAATAAATGTTATGGATATGTTAAAACACATGATAAAATTGTGACTTTTGAAAGAAAAAATATGGTATAAAATAAATAAATTTGATTTGTCTTTGTGGAAACAGCAAAAAAGAGAGAAACTGTTTTGG